>NC_056731.1:110828402-110855902 GCF_019279795.1 Protopterus annectens | reverse complement strand
CAGAGTTATAGACATTTCACGTCAGAAATCCTATATAAATCCACATTCCCTTATTCTGAAAACATTTCAGGTTAATACTACAAATATTTAGAAAATGTCTCTGATTGTCCCTTATGTGAGGAATTGTCCCTGATTCTGTTGAGGTTTCCTCTGATCAGTTGAGAGCTATGTTGCTGTCCTCACCCCTACCCAGGGGTGTGATTGTCCAGACCTACCCCCAAATGCAGGGTATATACACAGCTGTTGCTGTAGAAGAAATACCCAGCTGTGGACCTTTCCGTCAGCCATCCTGCCCATCCCTGGACATGTCCTCTACTATCAGCCCCTCTGTGTGGCCCAGTAACACCACTTACCTATCGACCCCTGTTGCATTTGTAGTAATGTCCACAGTCACAAGTAGGTGACACCCTCCACACAACTATATTGGCAGAATCTGGAACCTCCAACCCAGGTGTATTACCGCAGCTGTCCCAGACTACACATGTAAAAACACATGAAGGGAAAACCTAAGCACACTTGGATCACCACCTGGTGAAGTCTGCCACCACTCAACACTCCAGACCCCTACACCAACTACTGACACTGGCACCTCCTGTCCTGCCTCGCATACATATCCCAACACTCTGCAAACCTGCACTACCGCACTCCCGCCAATCAGTCAAACGGCCTACTATACAGTTAAAATGACCCCCCCCTCCACCTATCCGCCTACACTCCACTATTCACATCTACTCTACAACACAGGTATGGCGTATGTAAACCTAACCTGAATACCTGAGTGTAGCCTAACCAGAAATGCTAAACTGGAATTCCACTTAACCTTACACTGACCTTTGTGAACAGTCATACCTGATATGTACACCTGACTTAAGCATGTATAAAACCTACATGTACATGAAGTAGCGCAGGGGTATGCATCAGCAAGCGGGAGTATGCCTGTGTGGAGGACGGTACTCAGATTAAGCAAAGTAGAAGCAAACAAGTTTAAGAAACTGTAACTGGAGGTTAGCAGTGCTTACCATCGCACAAACCCAAGCAAACCCGCATGTCCTGCCCAGCAACAAAATAAACTGCCTCTGCAAGGCTCGAACCCAGGACCCTGTACACTATAGTCACCCACTAAACCATCATAGCAATACAGATGAATGAGGCATCAGCAAACTAATCCTCACCACAGGTAAATCAAAACAAAGATGTCAACTGAATCTATGTGCAGTGTGAAGTGGTCTACCTTGCTACATAACATAAATATGTGTACTGGACTACTGCAATAAGCATAGATGTGAGGTGTTATTGTAATAAAGTGTAGAAGTCCCCAAGTCCCTATACAGTGTATGTACACATGAAACACAGATACCAGACACATAAAACCTGTAATGAAGAATAAATTACTGCCAGAAGGCAAATATAGTGCAAATTAACTATTAAACAATGCTAACCTCAGCACAGCTCAACTTAGTAAGAGTAAGCAATGTGTAGGGGAACCAATCTGCCTACCAGTATACCCCTATAAGCACTGCCAACCTTAGGTAAGCAGGTGTGCCCGTAGCTTAGCCTCTTCAACCCCAGCCAATCATGGAAAAGTGCGGGTAAATGGCCATATATAAACCACACAGGTGGGAATATGTTCCATAATTGGTGGTAGCTTCCTACTGCAGGCAGAATGGCTGGTGTGGGTGAAGGCACTCATTTTAGAGCGCAGCGCTGGTGCATCCAGGAGTCAAAACTCATGGTATGGCTCCTGGTATAACACCATGAGGAGAGACCACTGCAGGGCTAGTACCAGGGCTCACAGTATAAAACAGAGGCCTGAGACATTCTCTCCCGTGACCTCACCAGTGCCACAGGTATCCTCTGGGCTGGTGAGCAGGTCAGGCATCTCCATGCTGACCTGAAGCGGTGAAGGGGGGATGTACTGGAACAGTGGATCCAGCAGTATGGCTAAATATCACTGTATACCTCTAACATATGCAGATGAGTGGGCTGTGAAACAGCAAGCCCATGATGCTAGGCTGCAAAGGCTGCATTGTGATGCAGGTTAGTATTCTTCTGCATGTACTGTCATAACAAGTAAATATAAGAGCATTAGAAAGTGTCGTACCAGTAGGAATACATGTGTAATATTCTGTGAATAATGGTATAACCCCTGGAGTGCTTCTGTGTATTCTTCTGTCATATGTAGTTGAACTGTTGCATACTATAAATAGTACTGCTGTATTAAGCAGCGTTACCCATGCTGTGGTATGCAGCTAAAATGTGTATGAAGGTCTGTATAACAATGTTGGAGGTGCCAAGAAGTCAGTCATATTGTACAAGTGAGGGAGACTTAGATAGAAGACAGTAGAAAGCTTCACATCAATTCCCTGATGGCACAGTGTACTGTGATGTTAATTATAATTTTGTTGTCACACATATCAGGGGTTTGAATCCTGGGAGTGCTAGTAAGCTGTATGCATAATTGTACCCCACAACTGTATGGATTTTGTTACAATGTTCAGATAGAAAGCTGTATGTATAATTATACCCAGCAATTGTACAGAATTGGCTAGAGGGTTCAGATAGACAGTTGTATGCAAATTCATACCCCACAACTGTTCCAGTCTGTCCAGCATGTACAGATAAATGGCCCATATCACCATCCTGGTACCCAGTCCCCCTGAAAAAGCAGTGTGAGGAACCCAGAAATGTAGGCAGCTGTTAGTGACATATAACAGCAAGTCAAACGTGTACATAGTCATAGAATGTGTAGGAAAAACAAACTTGTCATTGTAGCACTTCACCCAAAGTGTATGACAGCAATACACAACATATGTTGCATTAACACCTGCATCTTCTCACGGATGTATGTAAGACACAGGTCACGTATATAATAATCTATAAACATACCAGTGTACAATATAAGGCCATTGGGTAGTGTAATAATACTTGTGAGGGAATGATCACTGCAGTGACTAGGAATGTCGTGAAAACTACAAGGATATGTCAGTTGTTAATTGAACACTCACTCACCCCTGCCATATGTGCGAAATAACCCACCAACACTCGTCAACTGATATGTGTACACTCCAAACATTTGTTGGGACATATGTCCTAATGGGTTATACATATTCACATTTGTTTCTATGCATGTGCCATGTTATAATACACCCATATTGGTAGCCTGTTGCCATCAATGACACCTGCATGCTCTTGTAATGGCCACTGTTGTTCCATATATGCATGTGTTCTGCTTGCTCTGCAACTGTGTTAAATCTGGCGTGTCAGGTTAATGGGAATACCTGTGCATGCTGTTATAACTAATCCTGAATGCTGTTGATTGTTACTAACACATATTTGCCATAAACCAACGACAACACAGCTCATATGGGAAGGCTGGTCTCAGCGGACCCACTTGTCCCATCCCAGCTGGCCATGGCACTGGGCACCAGCACATCTGGGGCCCAGACTGGGACCTCCACCTCTGTGGGCACTGCGCCACCTTTGGGAGGAACTGCTGCAGGGGATGAGGTTTACCCCCTCTCGGAGTGGGCGTGGAGGGGAACCTGTCACCCGTCAACAGGTCCGGGCTGTGGTGTGTAGGGAGCTCAATCTGGAGTACTGAGAGCGGCTACGCCAGCTTGAGAGCCGAGTGGCGCTATTAGAAGGTGAGCCTGCCCCTCCTACACAGCCCCCAGCACAGCCACCTTTGGGGCCATGAAGGTGCAGTGGTGACTGGCCATGGTTGGGGACCTCAGTCCCACTGTTTCCAGTTAGGGGCTCATGGGCTTGCGACTTCTGCACACCCCTCCCCATACAAGGTATTTACCCCCCACGTGTTATATACCAACCCTGTATGCGTCTTGTCTGTTAACCTACCCAACCTCCCTCCCCAAATATACCTATTACCCCTCCCCAACATCCTACTCTCACCTGAAAAATAAAAAAAAAGGCAATCTGTTCCCACAACAAAATCATGGCCCAAACATAGCTGCCCATTTTGCACACTATTTGGCATCACAATGAATATATGCTGTCCTCACTCCTCCCCCAGGGGTTTGAGGGTCCAAATGTACCTGCAAATATAATGTATATGCACAGCTGTTGCTGTAGAAGAAATGGGCAGCTATGGACCTTTCCCATACCCTTGCTGCACATGCCTAGTTATTTTCCCTACTGTCTTTCCCTCTTTGTGCCCCATTTTTCACCACTTTCCTATCAACCCCTTTTACTTTTATTTCAAATAAATTAGCACAGGGGTAAGCAGCAGTCAGCACTTTTAAGCAGCAATAAGTGGGCTTGCACGGGGGTAAGCTATGCCTACACAGGTTGAGAAATCAGAAGCTAACTGACTGTATGAAACCATAAGCAGAGGTTAGCAGTGCTTACCTTCACACAAACGCACTGACAACTGCATAAAACTGCCTTAATCCCTCTAGCCAAGGTCCCTTGTTCTGCCCAGCAACAAAATGTAATGCCTCTCCAAGGCTTGAACCCAGGACCCTGCACTCCATACCCAAAGTGATCTACCACTAAACCATGGCAGATATACATAACCTGATGTTTTCACAAACATATCATCCAGCACAAGCAGTCAACAGTACAGGAAATGTAGTAATATCATACCACACAACCACTTAATGCAAGAATTATGGACAAAGTATGCCAAAATGTGGGTACAAGTAGGGATATATGTCAAATACTGCTCTAAGACAACTAAAATGTTGCTAGTCACACAGTGATATGTATTAGAACACATATCTTGAAGGAGATGAAGTCTGAAACACAAAAGTGTTGTCACTAGTTACTGACTACAGTCCTATGAACATCCATATCAATTGCCAACAGAATGAGGTTAATGCTTGAAAGAATTTAATGCTAGTTAGAATTCCTGCATAGCCAGTGATAAGTGGGGGAAGTTTCACTTAATTGATATTCAGTTTCTACATTATATAAGTGGTACATTTTGGATTATTTTCTGCTTAAACTCTGAGCTTTGGCCAGCTAAGACCTACCTGCAATCAACTGGACATATAAGTGAATTTAAGTAAATCTTTATCTGCACTTTTTTCAAATAATACAATATTTAAATTGATTTATTTGTGTTGCATTGAATACTATCTAGCTGGAAGTTGTGGCTCTGTTTTTTCAGTTAATGCTTGTTAGAATTTAGTCTTCAGTCTTTCGGCTTTTCTCAGTTAGGGGTCGCCAAAGCGGAACTCCGGTCTGCTAATGATCAGCACCTCTGACGCACAACCTTCAACGAAGGTACACCCATTCACACATGTCTCCACACAGAAGATGCTTTAGCTGAGAATCAAACAGGACAACGTCTTACTGTGAGGCGACAATGCTACCACAGCACCACCACCGCATTCCTGCATAGCCAGTGATAAGTGGGGGAAGTTTCACTTCATTGGTATTTGGTTTCTGCCTTTTATAAGTGGTACATTTTGGATTATGTTCTGCTTAAATTCTGAGCTTTGGCCAGCTAAGACCTACCTGCAATTAACTGGACGTACAAGTGAATTTAAGTAAATCTTTATCTGCACTTTTTTAAAATGATACAGCATTTAAATTGATTTATTTGTGTTGCATTGAATACTATCTAGCTGGAAGTTGTAGCTCTGTTTTTTCAGTTAATGCTTGTTAGAATTTAATGCTTAAACTCTGAGCATTGGCCAGCTAAGACCTACCTGCAATCAACTGGATGTATAAGTGAATTTAAGTAAATCTTTGTCTGCACTTTTTTCAAATAATACATCATTTAAATTGATTTATTTGTGTTGCATTGAGTATTATCTAGCTGGAAGTTGTAGGTCTGTTTTTTCAGTTAGTTCCCCACCTACCCTCCCTGCTTTTGTTTTGGTGTTAATCTTGGTGGCTTTGAAACTGCCCATCCCTCTTGTAAATTTGCATTTGGATACTCCTCATGGGCCCATTTCATTTGCTCACTCAAAAAAAAAACATTTGCACTTTATTCATCTGCTTTCACTGTATTTGTGTTTCTTCCTACTTTATTACTTTATTTTGCTTTTGCGTCATCTTAAAAGTACTCAGTTGTATTTATTACTGCTTGGTGTAACTATCATTCTAAGCCTTTTGGTTTAAGCACTTGGGCTTCAAACCAGTTGCTTTATATTAAGAAGGTTTGTGGTCTGCACTGTTGTGGCAGGACAGGTAGCTTACATCCTTCTAAGTTGGGAACTGCTGATTGAAGGCTCAATGTCTGTTATTCTAAAAGTGTATTAGTTCTGGTTTAAGCACTTGGGCTTCTGGCCAGTTATTTTACATTAAGAAGGTTTGTGGTCTGCACTCTTGTGGGAGGAGAAGCTGGACTCTGCCCTTCTGAGCTGGGAATTTCTGGTTAAAGGCTTATAGTGCCTGCATATTTGAACTGTTTCTTACTGAAATTGGTGCACCTTGTTTTCTGTAGCATAGACTAGATCCAGGCCTGCTGAATCTGGCTTTGTTTGTATAACTTGAGCACTAATCCAGGTCTTCTTAAAAGTATTCAATTGTATTTATTACTGCTTGGTAGTAACCTGGTTAAAGTGTAGCTATCATTCTAAGCCTTTTGGTTTAAGCACTTGGGCTTCAAACCAGGTGTTTTACATTAAGAAGGTTTGTGGTCTGCACTGCTGGGGTAGGACAGGTAGCTTACATCCTTCTAAGTTGGGAACTGCTGATTGAAGGCTCAGTGTCTGTATTCTAAAAGTGTATTAGTTCTGGTTTAAGTTCTTGGGCTTCAGGCCAGTCATTTTACATTAAGAAGGTTTGTGGTCTGCACTTTTGTGGGAGGAGATGCTGGACTCTGCCCTTCTGAGCTGAGAATTTCTGGTTAGAGGCTTATAGTGCCTGCATATTTGAACTGTTTCTTACTGAAATTGGTGTGCCTTGTTTGCTGTCGCATAAACTAGATTCAGGCCTGCTGAATCTAGCTTTGTTTGTATAACTTGAGCACTAATCCAGGCCTTCTTTTTTGGAGAAGGTTCCCCTGCACCCCAGTGGCAGGAGTGTGCAGTTAGAACTTGTCTGATTGAAGACTACAGGAACAGGGCTCAGTTTTGAGATTTTTTTACTGGTTAATTGGGTTATTTGTTTAAAAGCCTTTTTTGATTGCTTGTAGTCATCTAAAGCTATTTTAAGTGTATTTTTTATTGTTTGCAGTCGTTTAAAGCAGTTTTAAGTGTATTTTTTACTGTTTTTGCCTCATCTTTTCAAAAAGATGTCCTTGTTTCCCACCTTTCTAAGCTAGTATAGTCCAGTTTTCAGGCTAGTGCTGAATTCAGGGCTGTGTTACAAGTTTCTGAGTTGCCCATACCTTACTTGGATAGAAGGAGGTTTCTCTGTTCACCTGTGAGAGAGGGAGCTTTGAGCAGCCATCTGTCCCTGGAGGAGTGGTTCCAGCCCAGAAGTTAGTAGTTTATAGGCCATTTTGGGCTAATTTATATTTCTTTCATTTCCCTGCTGTAAAAAACGGGTTTGCACGGCTTTGCACGTCCGGGCAGTGCCAGTTAGCTAGGGCTAAATTATTCCCGGCTCCACCAAGTCTCCTCTTCATTTTTTCCCTTGAAAGTAGTCTAACTCTCAACCTAAGCACTTAAAAAGCATCCTACAGTCCAGCACTTGCTCAGACCTTATAGCAAGCACTAATATACCCCAACACTTAATTGCCCACCAGGGCAAGGCTTATTATTCACCCCTCACCAACCAAGTGACTAAGCAGCTCACCCTACTATTCAGGCATGACCAAAGGGCAATTTCAGGTATACTCTTCATTCCAGCTGGTGAACCTGGGTATCCTGAGGCAAAGTTACAACTGCCTCATGTACACAGACAACCCTCTCCTCCTACCACATAACATTAACATATGCAAGAGATGCAATTATATAGCTAAATTGGAGGCTAAGCTCTCTCCACCCAAGACTGGAACAGGCAGTCACAAGGAGAAGGTTAACACTTGCACCACACCTCCAGCCTCACATAGACATACTAAACGAGCACTGGCAAAAAATGCACATAAATACACAAAATCATTCACAGAGGCTGTAAATAAAAACCTGCAAAAGCATCAGAGACCTCCAAAGCAGACACCCAAAAAACCTGCACCTCCCATCACAAACCAGACAACACATAAAACACAAAATCAGTGTGCCGCACAATCACAGCCCTTAAGGTGAAATAACATACCTAACACACTAGTAATAGGCGACTCTATAGTCAGGCACACTGACATCCCACTCACTAGACTGGACAAGGAGAAGGTTACTGTTAGCTGCCTGTCGGGAGCCAGAATCCACCACATAACACAAGCACTCAGGTCACTCCAGAACAAGCACAAATATGACTCTGTCATTGTTCATGTTGGTGTGAATGACCTGAGACGTACTTCCCTGGACTACATGAAAAGAGACATGGAAGAGCTCTCTGATCATGCAGCCCAGGCGGGTATGACCCTGACCTTGAGTAGCATCCTGCTCTCACCAAGAATGATACCGCAGTATAAAGAAAAAATGATCAATTTCAACAATTGGCTAAGCTTCTGGTGTCATTCAAAGGGGATCCAGTGTCTGTCAGCCTGGGACGATATGCTCGACAAGCCTCGTTGCTTCGCAAAAGACGGCTTGCACCTGTCACTCCTAGGCTTTCAAATACTGGCCAAGGCACTTGCTGCCCCCCCATAGTGCCTTTTTTAGACAAGGCTCAAAAGTCAAACCCACCTCTGTAAACAGCACAAATAAAAAAATGAGGGTTATGCTACTCAACACCAGGAGTTTAAATCTCAAAATGCATGCGCTTGAAGCACTCCTCAGTATTGGAGAACATCAGCATCTGTGCAGTAACTGAAACCTGGTTCAAGGCTCCACAGAGCACCCCAGCACTACCGGGCTACAACTCATACCACACATTTCAGCCACAGAACATGGACCGAGACACAAAAGGAGGGGGTGTATCCATATTCATCAAGGATACCTACACCTCCAGGTTAGTGGTGCAGCATGATACCTCTGAGACCATCCATGTGCAACTAACATCAAGCAAATCTGCAATGCAAATTGTGGCCTGCTACAGATCACCCTCCATGACCCAAGACCACCACTCCACCTTTCTGGAGACACTGGAAAACATGAAGGTCCTACTGAACACCCTGATATTGGGCAATTTCAATTACCCTACCGTTAACTGGGAAAACTACTCAAGTACAAATTCCCAGGTCCAGCGCCTCCTGGAATTTATCAACTCAAATGCCCTGGATCAGCTGGTAAACTCCCAAACCAGAGGTGAAAACATATTGGACCTGGTCATCACCAACATGGGTGACAGGTGTTCTGCACTGGAGATCAACCCCTCATTGGTTAGATCAGACCATAAACTAATCACTCTGGATGTCCACACCACACCACCACCCCCAACCAAGGAAGCCACAGTGAAAAACTTTACTATAGCAAACTTCACCTTACTTAAGACAGAGATGGTAAGTTTCACAGCCCCCACGCTAAAGGATAGCAGTGTTCAAGATGCAGGAACCTTTACAAATGCACTCTATGAGCACCTACAAGGATGCATGGATCATGCCATCCCTAGCAAAACCATGACTCACCCCCCTAAGAGAAGGAAACCAGTCTGGTGGACCCCTGCCATAAATAGGCTATACAATAGAAGGAGGAAACTAGTTAAGAAAAAAAGCAAATCCCAATAAGGAAAGACATCCCTGATTAGTATTAGTAAGAAACTAAGGTCCCTCATAAAATCATCCAAGGTTAACTTTGAAAGAAAAATAGCCAAGGATTCGAAAGATAACCACAAAGCCTTCTTTAGCTATGTCAAGAATCTAAGTGGCAACTCGCAGATATGCTCTGAGCTAGTGCAAAATAGCACAGAATATACTAAACCTACTGATATTGCCAACATCCTGGCAGATAGATTCAGTGCAAACTTCACCCCCCTCTCACCCCCAAAATGGCCCACAACAAATCCAGAAAAGTGCAGTGTCCCGGAAATCACAGATGCACAGGTGAAAACAGCCCTTTCAAAAGCCAAAAGCACAACGTCAATGGGGCCAAATGGTGTCCCAGGCTGCGTCTTGCACGAACTACAGAACAAACTAACCCCCCACCTAAACACACTGTTCAACCTCAGCCTCTCCACAGGCTATGTGTCCATAGAATGGTGCACAGCAATGGTTATTCCACTCCACAAAGGAGGGGCCACAACTGACTCTGGTAATTATCGCCCCATAAGCCTGACTAGCCTGGTCTGCTAGGCTATGGAGTGCATCATCATGGAACTCATTAACAAAGACATTAGCAAACTCCAAACACTTTCCGACCCAGCTCAGCTTTGTTAAGGGCAGATCATGCCTACTATACCTGGTTGACTTCTTTGAGACAGTCACCAAGGCCATACATGAGGGGAAGGGGGTTCACACAGCCTACCTTGACCTCGCCAAGGCTTTTGACACCATTCCTCACTCGGGAATTATAGAAAAACTCACCAGCCTGAACATAAACCCCTATGTCATACGATGGGTTGCCAACTGGCTTACAGAAAGAACTCACACTGTAAGAATAGCGGGCTCCAGGTTCGACTCTAAACCAGTCACAAGTGGTGTTCCACATGGCTCGGTCCTGGGACCCCTACTGTTCAGCATATACTTCTCAGAAGTACAGGCAAACACAGAAGGACTATGGCTAACCAAGTTCGCCGATGAATGCAAACTGGGAGCCATAATTGACTCTCCGGCTGACATTGACATTCTCCAAAAGGGCCTTACTGAGACGGACACCTGGTATCAAAGTCATGGTCTCAAGCTAAATGCCAAAAAATGCATAGTCATCCCATTTGGGAAAAGCAAAACACCCATGAATTACCACATAGGTGGCAGCCCCCTTAATACAGAAGAGGTAATAAGAGATCTGGGGACCCAGGTAGATAGTAATCTCTCCTTTGACAATCATATTGCCAAAGTAGTTAAGAAATCCTTCTATGTAGCCCATCTAATTACTAAAGGGTTCGTATCTGGAAATAAAGAGGTTATAGTGCCCCTCTACTCGTCATTCATCAGACCCATCATAGAGTACAATGCCCCATTTGGGATGTACCTCATAAGACACTTTCAACAGCTGGAAAGACCACAAAAGTACCTCACCAAGAGGATTACTGGCCTCAAACATATGTCCTATGCAGCCCGACTGGAAAAACTTTGGCTGTACTCAGAAGCATATCGCTTACTCAGAGGTGATCTCTGCCTGACTTACAAAACCATGTCCAACTCAGAATTGATGGACATGCTCTACATAAAGAAATCCCAAGTCACTGCGAGCCACTCGCTCTAGTGAGCTAAACCTCGCCACAACAATAAATAGAACATGTTGGAGGGATAGATTCCTGTCACAGAGACTCCCCATGCTTTGCAACAAAATTCCTAACTACATTAGGCAGAGCCCCTCACTAACACTCTTCAAGAGAAACCTTGACAAGTGGATGGTTAACAGAAACTACACCCCTGGGATCACTTCACTGGCTGTTCTTGACAGAGGCTCAGTTAATTAATCAACGGGGCGGCGAAAGCTGACAAACTCTGGCTAGGCTTATAAATGCCCTCGGGCAGATAGCCTAGTACCTACCTATGAACCTAAGAAAGCATCACATCAATTCCTTGATGGCACAGTGTACTGTAATGTAAACTATAATTTTGTTGTCACACACAGCAGGGTTTGAATTCCAGGAGTGCTAGTAAGCTGTATGCATAATCGTACCCCACAACTGTATGGATTTTGTTACAATGTTCAGATAGAAAGCTGTATGTATAATTACACCCAATAATTGTACAGAATTGGCTAGAGTGTTCAGATAGACAGTTGTATGAAAATTCATACCCCACAACTGTTATAGTTTGTCCAGCCTGTACAGATAAATGGCCCATATCACCAGCCTGGTACCCAGTCCCCCTGAAAAAGCAGTGTGAGGAACCCAGAAATGTAGGCAGCTGTTAATGACATATAACAGCAAGTCAAACATGTGCATAGTCATAGAATGTGTAGGAAAAACAAACTTGTCATTGTAGCACCTCACCCAAAGTGTATGACAGCAATACACAACATATGTTGCATTAACACCTGCATCTTGTCACGGCTGTATGTAAGACACAGGTCACGTATATAATAATCTATAAACATACCAGTGTACAATATAAGACCATTGGGTACTGTAATAATACTTGTGAGGGAAAGATCACTACAGTGACTAGGAATGTTGTGAAAACTACAATGATATGTCATTTGTTAAGTGAACACTCTGTCACCCCTACCATATGTGCAAAATAACCCAATGACACTCCTCAGCTGGTATGTGTACACTCCAAACATTTTTTGGGACATATGTCTTAATGGGTTATACATATTCACATTTGTTTCTATGCATGTGCCATGTTATAATACACCCATATTGGTGACCTGTTGCCATCAATGACACCTGTATGCTCTTGTAGTGTCCCCTGTTGTTCCATATATGCATGTGTTCTGCTTGCTCTGCAACTGTGTTAAATCTGGTGTGTCAGGTTAATGGGAATACCCATGCATGCCGTTATAACTAATCCTGAATACTGTTGACTGTTACTAACCCATATCTGCCATAAACCAGCGACAACACAGCTCGTATGGGAAGGCCAGTCCCAGCGGACCCATGTGTCCCACCCCAGCTGGCCATGGCACGGCACCAGCACATCTGGACCTCCACCTCCGTGGGCACTGTGCCACCTTCGGGAGGAACTGCTGCAGGGGATGAGGCTTGCCCCCCCCTCGGAGCAGGCGAGGAGGGGAACCTGTCACCCGTTAACAGGTGGAACCTGTCACCCGTTAACAGGTCCGGGCCGTGGTGCATAGGAAGCTCAATCTGGAGTAATGAGACTGGCTATGCCAGCTTGAGGGCAGAGTGGTGCTATTAGAGGGTGAGCCTGCCCCTCCTACACAGCCCCCAGCACAGCCACCTTCGGAGCAGTGAAGGTGCAGTGGTGACTGGCCATGGGTGGGGACCTCAGTCCCACTCTTTCCAGTTGGGAGCTCATGGGCTTGCAACTTCCACACTCCCCTCCCCATACAAGGTGTTTACCCCCCCACATGTGTCATATACTGGCCCTGTATGCATCTTGTGTGTCTTGTCTGTTAACCTGCCCAACCTCCTTCTCCACATATAGCTACTACCCCTCCCCAACATCCCACTCTCACCTGAAAAATAAAAAAAGGCAATCTGTTCCCACAACAAAATCATAGCCCAAACATAGCTGTCCATTTTGCACATGTATCCACTGGACACATGTAATCTGGTCTATTTGGCATCACAATGAATATATGCTGTCCTCACCCCTCCCCCAGGGGTTTGAGGGTCCAAATGTACCTGCAAATATAGTGTATATGCACAGCTGTTGCTGTAGAAGAAATGGGCAGCTATGGACCTTTCCCATACCCTTCCTGCACATGCCTAGTTATTTTCCCTACTGTCTTTCCCTCTTTGTGCCCCATTTTTCACCACTTTCCTATCAACCCCTTTTACTTTTATTTCAAATAAATTAGCACATGGGGTAAGCAGCACTCAGCACTTTTAAGCAGCAGTAAGTGGGCTTGCGTGGGGGTAAGCTATGCCTACACAGGTTGAGAAATCAGAAGCTAACTGACTGTACAAAACTATAAGCGGAGGTTAGCAGTATTTACCATTGTGCAGACCCACTGACAACTGCATAAAAGTGCCTTAATCCCTCTGTAGCCAACGTCCCTTGTTCTGCCCAGCAACAAAATGTAATGCCTCTCCAAGGCTCGAACCCAGGACCCTGCACTCCATACACAAAGTGATCTACCACTAAACCATGGCAGATATACGTAACCTGATGTTTTCACAAACATATCATCCAGCACAAGCAGGCAACAGTACAGGAAATGTAGTAATATTGTACCACACAATCACTTAATGCAAGAATTCTGGACAAAGTATGCCAAAATGTGGGTACAAGTAGGGTTATATGTCAAATACTGCTCTAAGACACCTAAAATGTTGCTAGTCACACAGTGATATGTATTAGAACACATATCTTGAAGGAGATGAAGTCTGAAACCCAAAAGTGTTGGCACTAGTTACTGACTACAGTCCTGTGATCATCCATGTCAATTGCCAACAGAATGAGGTACAGGCCAAAAATATGATACGAACATGCATGGACATATGGACAGATATATATCTGGAAATGTCGACAGATAGACAGCGATATGTATATATATATATATATATATATATATATATATATATATATATATATATATATATTGTCAGAAAAATATGTATTAATGTGTGTATGCTTAATGCTAATTAGAAACTAAATAAGTTAACACGTTTTTCATTCTATTTTATATGCACTGTTTTATATACAGTTGAGTTTCATATGAGACTGAAAAGACGCTTTTTGAAACTTGCAAGATGCCCTCTGACCTAGTAATTGCTAGCACAGCAATATTCATGTTTATGCCTTTTGGAAATGTACTTGAGAAGCAGGTGATTATCTGGTAGGTCAGGAAAAATGAATGAACAATGCTATATTTTGTAAATGTAATGATTTTAAAGAATCAGCTCTGTTCGAAGTATGAGAACATGTGCAGCTGCAGAAGTTTAGAGATAACACAGACAAAGGACTGTTAGAGAAATGAACTGCAATCTATACTTGCTTTGTGCTCGAATTAGCCATAGTACCTTGAATGGTAACATTGCATATATCTAACCGGTGGTAGCCAAGGCCACATTGTTTTTCTTAGGAAGTTTCTCACAAAAATTGATAGTACCAGCAGAATATTGTAAAAACAATTATTACTAAATGATGATGACAAAACTTGTGATTCACTACGTCAGCTTGGTAGGCAATGTCTTATTAGAAAGTGTATAAAAATGTTAGCATTTCCTGATTCTAGTTAGACAAACTCTGTATTAGCACGTTTTTGTCTCCTTGCTGCAAGATTAAAGTGCCATAACTTGAACCTGCCGTGTTTTGATCATTTTTAAAGTATATTTTTCCTTTGACAGTTTGGTCCTTTGGACTGGAAAGTACCTCTCACTCTAGGCCCAGGTCAGAATTGGGCTCGGTGGCATGTACCCGTACGGAGAAGTGGCCACATTGGCTCTTCTGTTTTGAAAGACCTCTGACTAAATTGTCATTCGAAAGAGGCCAGCCACTGTTTCTGATCTGGGATTGGAGGACGAGTCAATGTTCCGGTGGATCAACTCATGGAAGGTCAGGTAAGGAGGAATTTACCTTTTTTCTGTTTTAGATCAGGGACTTGTTACAGTACTGTTTTGTCAGGGAGATTTGCATGTGCAGATCAGGGACAAAAAGATTGCTGTCTTGTCATAGATCAGGGAATCAGAATAGGTAGGCAGTTATTCTAGATAAACTGTGAAAAGGTGTAAAATCATGGTACCACGTGATAAGAAGGGTTACGTAACAATTTTTAACTTAGCTAAGGCAACATGGGAAATCAGTGCACGAAAAGTTCCCGAGACCCGCCCCTAACCAAAGACGCGAAATATATGCAATTACAACGTGCCGATAATGTTAAGTATTATACAAAATGGGTTGATAAATACAAATTTGATGGTAATTTAGATAAATCATAAAAAATAAAAATAGCCAGCAACAGGTTGACTGCGAGTAATAATAGAATTTAATGGTATTAAGACTTCATCAAACAGACCGGTTTCGGCCTGGATTTAACCTGG
This sequence comes from Protopterus annectens, assembly GCF_019279795.1. NCBI lineage: Eukaryota > Metazoa > Chordata > Ceratodontiformes > Protopteridae > Protopterus > Protopterus annectens. The sequence goes on along the minus strand of NC_056731.1, from coordinate 110,840,167 downwards.
CCTTCTTCAGTGTTATCAAAAAAAACAGAAATAAATAACAGAAGCCTTAAATAATAAAAGGTAAATGAGAAAATGAACATGATTGGCTGACAAAAAGCATCATCATAAATATTCATTAAGCCCTGGATTAAACAGAGCACCAAGTTTAGTAATCCATTTCTTCTCTTTGATATTAAGTTTGTTGTGCCAACCAGATTTGTGAGTGCGATCCCCAATAATCTTGTCAATAATAATAAAATGAAATTTAGCTGTCTGATGTTTCAGTGTGTGTTTATATAAAGCATTGATTAGTCTTTTACATTTGATGTCACTGAAATGCTCTGACATACGTAGCTTAAATGGACGGGAGGTCTGACCGATATAAAATGACTGACAGCTGCAACTTGCCATGTATATAACCCAATCCGTGTTACAATTAGCAAAGAATTTTATGTCATAAACTGTACTACTATTTCAGCTGGTGAATTCTTTAGATTTCAGAATGTATTTACAATTATTACAATGGCCACAAGGAAAACAGCCAGTAAGTTTATCACCCAATATAGTAGTTTGATAAAGCTGAGGTAACATGGAGTCAGAATGGTGCTTACAGTGATTAAAGTGAGCTCCTACGTTTTTTTCCATTCCTGAAGGAAAATGAGCAAACATTAGGGATCAAGGTGTTTATTACAGCATCCGCCTTCAATATATTCCAATTGTCATTTACAATATCTATGAACCTATTGGTATTTCTACCAAAAGTAGTAGTAAAATGTAATATATTTGAAGACAAAGGTTTATCTTTGTATGTCAGTAAGTCCTGTCTGGTGAGACCCAATGCATGATTCTGTGCCATGGTGACATAACCCGAACTATAACCCCTATTGATGAATCTATCATGTAAATCCTGGCAATGATGTTTGAAACTATCCTCATCCGAACAATCGCGCCTAATTCTAATAAATTGTGATTTAGGAATGTTCCTGGCAATATGTTTTGGATGATAGCTGGAGGCATGGAGTAGGGTGTTATATTGTGGGAACTTCCTATATACCTCTGTGTTCAAGGTATTATCATCTTTTCTGGAAATCAAAACATCCAGAAAGGTGATACGGTCTTGATCATAAGTAATCGTGAAATGAATTCCCCATTTATTATCATTTAGATATTCCATAAACTCTTTGAGATATTCAGTATCAGATCTCCACACCATCCAGCAATCATCCAAATATCGCCGCCAGATATCAATTTCTGGCAAAAACAAATTATGGGTGTCATCATAAATCAAGATTTCTTCAATGTATGCCATGAATAAATCGGCATAGATGGGGGCAAAGGAAGCCCCTATAGCAGTTCCCTTAATCTGTAGGTAACATTCCTTATCATAGAAAAACACATTTTTTGTAAGCACATGTTTGGTAAGATTAATCAAAAAGGTGTTAGAACCAGGTTAATACATATTAGCTTTATACAGCCAGTATTCAATCGCATCCAAACCCGCCCAATGAGGAATATTGGTGTATAATGAACTAACATCTAATGTGCATAGCCACCAATTTTCCTCAATTTGCATATCATTAATAATACTTAGAAATTGAGTAGTATCTTGGATCCTAGATCTAACCCAAGAGAGCAAAGGTTTGAGATGTCTGGTTAAAATACAGATAGGGGCTCAGTTAACGATCCAATGCCAGACACAATGGGTCTACCTGGTGGATGTAAAAAATCTTTATATATCTTAGGTAAAAAATAAATAAACTGTCTGACAGACAGGATCAGAAATAGTTAGATGTTTAACAGTTTTAGATGTTATAATACCATTGTCCAGTGCAGAACATAAGAAACTATCAATTTGTTGTTTGAACATAAAGGTGGGGTCAAGTGGCATTTTGGTGTAATACCTGGCATCATCCAATTGCTTGTGTGCCTCGATATCATAATCAGTCCAATTCATCACAACCACTGCCCCACCTTTATCAGCATTAACTATCACCAGTTCCTTGTTCTGCACAAGCTCATTCAAACAAGATAAGTCAGACTCAGACATATTGTTCGACATAGGTGGACATGTATTAGACACAAAATGAAAATCCCTAAGTACACTACGTAAGAACAGATTAACAGAAGGATGCATGGGTGGTGTAAAAGAGGAGGCATGATATTTGAAATCATCCAAAATCTGTTGTTCCGCCCCCTTATCCTGAAAAAATAATTTAAGGTTAATCAATCTGGAAAATGTGAATAGATCCTGAGCAAAAGTGTCCTCTGGTACAAAAAAGCCAGGTATAAAAGATAAACCTTTATTGAGCAAAGATATTTGTTCTGGGGTTAATACAGTATTGGAGATGTTACAGACATTATTAACAACAACAGAATTTACTTGTTCGTTAATACTTCCATGAGGTTCTGTAGACTTGTAACTCTTTTTGTGTTTTCTACCCACCCCCCTCCTCCTCCCCCGGTGTGATCTAAAGGGGATGTGTAGTTTTTACGTTTAGGAGTCGGAGACTCCATGGTGTGCTGTGTTTCCGTGTCTGTGCCAGATGATGTCTCATAATCAGTAGTGTCATGCTGATTGCCACGTCCTTTGAGAATGGAATGTGGACATTTCCTTTTAGAATTTAGAGTATTGCTACTATGCGTATCCTGAAACCTAACATGTCTGGTGTACTTAAAGGGTTGTCCCCTCTCATAATCAGTTTGATCACGAGAAAAGTTTTTAAGTTTCCTTTCTTTGAGCTGAGCATCAAAATTCAGCAAGTCTGAACTAAGTTTAGATAGTAATGCAGGAAAAAATGTTTCATCCTGGTATTGATTACAATCTTCAATAAGTTGTATCACCTTAGTGGTTTCTTTATCAATAGCCCTAGTATAAAACTTAGATAAACATTCAACAAACTTCATTGAGCATTCTTGTTGGATAGATAATCATTCTGCTGTTAATAAATCATCAGGGTCTGATACTAAGGGTTGGATTTTTACTCTGAGACCCCTTGGACTCATACCTTTAACCAAATAAGCTTTAAATATTTTGAAGTGCCAAACAAAAGACCTGAGTGCTTTCATATTTTTATTTAGATTACACAATAATTTCTCACAGCACTGTTCAGGCTTCATGGAAGTAATATTTCCTGTAGAATTGGAAACCTCACCAATTCCAAAAGCTGCAAGATCATCCCTGTCAGAGGATAGATTCAAAAATATTTTGTTTAAATCCATGATTACTAATGGATCAGTCAAGCACAATTTGAAAATAACCACGCCCTGTATAAAAAATAATCAATCAGCAATTGGACAATAATGGCAACAATCCAATATTCTTAAAAAATTAGCCACATCCAATACAGGACAATAATGGTATAGCAAGCCAATCAAGTATAGGTATAATGTAAGGCACTCCAAAAATATAAATGAGCTGATAATCAGCCTAATAACATGTATATATACACATGAATATGATGATTATATGATCTCCAAGGAGTCAAAGAGAAAAAAACATGTAGAAAAAAATATATTTGTATATAAATATATGTGACTAGCCAGCCCTGAACTAGATGATCAGCCCAAGAATTGGAAATAGATTCTACTAGTTAAGCCTTCCAAAAAAGCAATGTTTAAACAAAGTATATTATAAAAAGCATATGCGACAACCACCAAATAGCCTTAGTCCAAAATGTAGTTGTAGATTTCAAGATAAAATATAACTAAATCAATGAATAATGCTTTGTAAATATGTTTAAACCACAATTGTGATGATTTGACAACAGTACTGATTAAACATATATGTAATCTGTTCACAAATAGTGAAACATAACAATACCTATAAAATCAGAAAACTGGTATGAACTGTGCAAAAAACAGAACCAAAAATGTCCATAATTGAAATGTAAGGTCCAATTATTTCAAGGAGTCTGAAAGTAGAAAAACACTGGCGTATATACAAAGATCTAATATATTCACCAAAATGTAATTATTTGTTTAAATACATTGCCATGTTTAAAATGTCCGAAGTTTCAAATAAAACACAGAAGCATGGAAAAAGATTTCCTAAGAAAATTGCCTGTGATAGAAATTATAAATGATGTTAGTTTATGTCCAAAAAATGTCCGTAAACAACGCCCACAATCATAAAACAAAGGCACGATTGTCTATAGAACATGATAGCAATGTTGCAGAGTCAAACACCTAAGCACTGATCGATTATAATCCAAACACCCTTGTCCAATTCCTAGTCCAAAGTCTGATGTTTCATGGCCTTACAGAACAAACTACCCACTTGTATTGAAAATGGCACTGTCCAATTTTAAATAAGTAATAATACAATAACCACCAAAAGCATACATGGCATAATGAAAACATTTTCCAAATTCATTATTTACGGAAAATGCCACAGTCGTCGATGATAGTCCAACCCAAATAATCCAATAAGTTCCTTGAACCTCGGAAATATATCCCTCGAGCTGTAGATATCATCAGGCACCCACAGAAGTATAACACGCAGCTCAAAAACTTCCTCACTAGCTTAAAGGAGAAAAGTCACTCGCAAAAAGTAACGTGGACCTCAATATTCCGTTCGTTCACACAAAGGTTACTTAGATTATAAAATTAGACAAAAACAAAGTAGAGAAGTCTCCAAATTCAAAAACGATGCAAGCCAGCCACATGCATAAACGCGAATACGTCCTCACAGCACACCATGGGTCCCCAGCAGGAAATGAAACATCGTGTATCAGGAAAGAGCTCCCCTGCACAGAGGAAGTTGCATGGCAGAAACATGTAATAAAAAATAAAAATAGCCAGCAACAGGTTGACTGCGAGTAATAATAGAGTTTAATGGTATTAAGACTTCATCAAACAGACCGGTTTCGGCCTGGATTTAACCTGGCCTTCTTCAGTGTTATCAAAAAAACAGAAATAAATAACAGAAGCCTTAAATAATAAAAGGTAAATGAGAAAATGAACATGATTGGCTGACAAAAGCATCATCATAAATATTCATTAAGCCCTGGATTAAACAGAGCACCAAGTTTAGTAATCCATTTCTTCTCTTTGATATTAAGTTTGTTGAATTTAGATAAATCTTCACTTATTAAACTTGTTAGACAACTTAAAACAGATGCGAAAGGTCAGCTATAAAAGCAACAACAGTTAGGAGTCCCTCAGGCACACAAGTGGCTTGAGGAAGCAAACCGCAGGGAACAAAAGATTAAAAATTCAAAAGTAATGTTCTTAGATAAAGAAGATAATAACTTGGTAATAGCAACAGCCCCTCCTCCTCCCCCTCCACTTCCCTTACAGAATATGAAGTGAGTGGACAAGCTGATCCACCTCCACTATACCCAGCTGTTCCTGCAAAATCAAAATCGTTTGTCAGAGATCCTATCGAGACCAGGTCTCGAACACACAACTTGAGAGGGGATATTGAATTATATGAAATAAATAGCAATAAACAAGCTATGGGTGAGGAAGAGATATGTCCACTCATAGAAGTACCAAATCCACAGGCAGGACAGGATCCAACTCTTCTAGTATATAGACCGTGGACACAGGAAGACATCTGGAAAGCCACAGAGAGAATTCCCCATCAAAAAGTTAATTTTAGAAAATTCTTAGGAGACTTACAAGGTATGAGGTTAAGTTACCATTTGAATGGAGAAGAAGTAGAAAAAGTAGTTAGACAAATCATAGGTCCAGATTGGCACATGATCAGTGGCAACTGGAATCCCCGTGACACAGAGCTTAGACCACTCCCACATAGTAACGCAGAACTGGACAACAGAGTGAAGGGTCTGACAGACCGAATCTCTGAGAAATGGAAGCCTAGGGCTGATTGGACTTGCATTAATCAATGTATACAACAAGAAGGTGAAACTGTTGATAGATATTATGCCAGATTATTAGAATGTTTCAATAACCATTGTGGAATGCAGGTACCTGAAGATCAAACACATGATTCCCCATATGAGCAACAGCTAAAGAATGCAATTTTAAAAGGCAGTATTGCGCCCATTAGCAGCTTTATTACAAAGCACATGGTAGATCACCATACAAGTAGATTACAGTCATTACTTGAATATGCACGACATGCCGAAAGGCATTTTAATAGCAAAAAGAAAACTTAAGTATTTGCAGTAGAAGACGGATCAGAAGTCTTTGTAGTACAAACTGGGAAGAAGGGTAAGAAAAATGCCCAGGGAAACAAACAATCTGATAAACGATCAGAAGACTTTGAAGAAAGAAAGAAAAGGGGTGAATGTTTCAAATGCGGAAAAAAGGGACATTTGGCAAGGGATTGCAGGCAAAATAAGAAGGTAACCACGGAAGATAAGGAGGGTGAGGAATGACTATATGATAGTCAAGAATTACTGGATAGGAATAAACAAGAAAAGACAAATGCAAATGTGATAGAAAGGGTAGAGGATGTGACAGAAGAAATAGAGGATGTACATGAATTCATAGATAATGAAGAGAATGAAATTTTGGACTTAGCATTATTGAGCTTAGAGCTTTACTTAGCAGACACAAAACTGGAAGTTACACTTCTGGTAGAGGGGAGGGAAGTCAAATTCCTGTGTGACTCAGGGGCTTCATGGACCCTGATACATCCTTCCAAACTACCAGAAAATTCAGAATCACTGGACTACATATTAGTGAAAGCAGCTAATGGACAGCTGTATCGGGAGCCACTCTCCCACAACATAGCGATAACTGACCCAGTTTCAGGGATGACCCAGAAAAGCAAAATTGTTGTTTCTGCAAAATGCCCAGTGAATCTCTTGGGCAGAGACTTAATGCAGATATTTGGCATAGCCGTAGTTCCAACTATGCAGGGTATGGAAGCACAGCGACAAATGGATACTTTTGTAGTGCGACCGGAGGGTGAAACATTTTATTGGTACAGCCAGGACTTAGTTATGACTGGTCCAGGGGCAGTAACCGAAGAACTGATGAACTTAGCCATCAGTAAATCCCCCTCCCTTGACACTGATAAACAGCATTTGTTGCATTGCACTTTATATTACTGTAACAGACCAGGACCTGATAAAGAATATGAGCAAGAACTGTTTAGAAACCATGCTAATAGGTTAGTATTGCAAAATTTGTACTGGGACACAGAAGAAAACAGTGTAATAAGCTGTTCATTGCCCCAGGAATTCCTAGCACTTTACAAATCTAACCGATTACTACATATAAGTTTAACTAAAGATAGAAATTTGAAGTGGGCAGACCTAGGAGAAAAAGTCACAAGGTGGGAAAAGCAGACAGAGTTAGAACTTTCCGAACAGGGAATACAAAAGCAGAAATTAAATTGGATAACAGACACACCCAGCTGTGCACTCACAGGGAAGTGAGGATAGCTGAGTAGCACTCTTACTAGAAGAAGAGGAGAAAGCCTTACAAGACATACCAGAGACTCTCTGGTCAACAGGGAAATCAGATGTAGGACTTATTCGTACAGCAGGACCAGTTACTATCACGCCAAAATCAGCATTTAGACCTCAAAAGAGACAGTAACCCTTAAGAAAGAATGCAGAAATAGGAATCAAACCTATAATAGCAGCCTTACTTAAGGAAGGAGTCTTAATAGAATCTCCTGATTCACCATGTAATACACCCTTATTTCCTGTTAGGAAAGCAAACGGGGAATGGCGTATGGTCCAAGATTTACAAGCTGTAAATGACGCAGTTATACCCAGGGCACCTACGGTGTGAGATCCACACACTTTATTGAATGATTTAAAACCTCAACAAAAGTATTTTTCTGTGGTAGATATTAGCAATGCATTTTTCTCAATACGGATACACCCAGACAGCCAACATTGGTTTGCATTTACATTTCAGGGGAAACAGTATACATATACGAGACTACCACAGGGATATTGTGAAAGTCCAACAATATTCGCACAAGAAATGGCAAGTAACCTGGCGGGATTTATCCCACTGAAAGGTAGTCAGATTTTACTTTATGTAGATGACATTCTGCTGGCAGCCCCCACCTAGCAAGAATGCAGAGAGGATACCGTAGCATTATTACAATTTTTAGCCACTCAAGGACACAAGGTAAACAAAAACAAACTGCAACTTTGGAAAAAACAGGTCAAATACCTGGGATATGTAATATCCAAAGAAGGCAGAATATTAGATGAAGACAGAAAAACAGCAATATTGCAAGCACCTAAACCAACTACCAAGAAGGAAATGATGTCCTTCCTGGGTACTACTAACTTTTGTCAGAGCTGGATTCCAAACTATGCTTTGGAATCTGCTTCGCTGACTAACTTGATATTCAAAAAACCGATGGCAGCTCAAGATTTATTACAGTGGACACCAGAAGCAGAATCAGCTTTCTGCAAACTGAAACTGATAGCTTCTTCCTTAGTTTTAGGATTACCAAACTATCATAAGCGATTTTTCCAAACTGTAGACTGTCAGCAAGGTTATATGACATCAGTGTTAACACAACAGCATGGGGACAAACAATGCCCCATAGCTTATTACTCATCACAGCTAGACCCAGTGGCATGATCCTTGCCCCACTGTGTACAAGCAGTAGTCGCAGCTGCAATGGCAGTGCAGGCTTCAGCCTCGGTTGTATTGTTCCATCCTCTCACATTGAGAGTGCCTCATGCAGTCACGATTATTTTACTGCAAGAAAAAGTAGCATATCTTTCTCCTGCTAGACATCTTTCCTGTATGACTATACTGTTGAGCCAACCTCATATGACAATTGAACGATGCACAACTTTGAATCCATCAACCTTGCTCCCGACTCCTGCAGATGGCAAACCACACTGCTGCCTGCAGGAGATTGAGCAAAAGACACTACCTAGAAAAGACCTTACAGATGTTCCCTTGGATGATGCCGAGGTGACATACTATGTGGACGGCTCGTGCAAAAGGGGTCCTACAGGACAGAATCTAGTGGGGTATGCAGTAGTTTCTGATACCGAGATTTTAGAAGCAAAGTCTTTACCACACAACTTATCTGCACAAGCAGCAGAATTGATTGCCTTGAGAAGGGCGTGTACCTTAGTAAAAGGTAAGAAAGTAAACATTTTTACTGACAGTCAGTATGCTTTTTCTACTGTACATGTTTTTGCGCAACAGTGGAAAAATAGAGGAATGATAACATCTACTGGTAAACCAATTAACCATGCACAATTTATTTTAGACTTGTTAGACTCTATTCAGTTACCTCAGAAAGTATCTATTTGCAAATGCGTAGCTCATACCAAGCAACAGGATAGAATTTCAAAAGGTAATGCGAGGGCTGATACAGCTGCAAAACAAGCAGCTTCAGCTTCAGCTTCAGAAGTTTTTCTTTTAAGTGAGGAATTACAACCATCTGATATTTTAGACTTAGAAATGTTAAAAACAATGCAGACACTTACTACAAATGTAGAAAAACAGAAGTGGATAAAACGAGGAGCAATCCTTGAGAAGGGACTGTACATCTCCAAAGAAAACAAACCGATTTTACCATCTAACTTGTTTAGATATGTAGCTTTGTTGAGCCATGGGCAGTGCCATGTCTCAACAGGGGGGATGGTACAGTTAGTGAATCGAGTGTTTACGACGTATGGATTTACAAACTACACAAAAAATGTTTGTGCAGCATTCCATGTTTGTAACAAGCATCATGCACAAGGGGCATTGAAACCTAAGCAAGGGAGTTTCCCTACACCACCGTATCCATTCTATTTGTATGGATTTTATAGAACTGAACAAAAGCGAAAATAAGAAGTACTGCCTTGTCATTATAGATATGTTTTCCAAATGGGTGGAAGCTTTCCAACTAAAAATCCAGATGCAGCTACTGTTGCAAAAGTCCTTGTTAAAGAAATTATTCCTAGATTTGGCATACCGGAAAAGATTTATAGTGACAATGGCACACACTTTGTAAATCAAACTATACAACAACTTAGTCATTATTTCGGGATATCTCTGAAAAACCATTGTGCATACCACCCCCAATCTGCAGGATTAGTAGAGAGGCATAATGGGATTTTGAAAAACAAGCTTAGAAAATTGATTAGTGAGACACAAAAGAACTGGGTGCACTGTTTACCTCTGGCACTGTTGAGCATGAGAACTGTTCCAAATGCAAAAGGGTTAACTCCTTTTGAAGTTCTGTTTGGGAGGGCATATTATACACCTCAATGGAAACCTCTCATGCCTGCAGAGCAAGAGGCTGACAGTTCACCTGCAGAGTACATGAGGCAATTTTTGAATAACAAACTTTTGCAGTTAAATTCTGTTTCAGATAAAGAGCAAACAAGACAATCGGAAGCAGCAGTAGCCCCAGGCGCACGGGTCTGGGTGAAGGTGGTGAAGAGAAAAAACTGGAGTTCTCCGAAGTGGGAAGGGCCATACCAGGTACTACTGTCGACACCCACTGCAGTCAAGATCGCGGCGCGAGCGTCCTGGATTCACTTGACACACTGTAAACTGGTTAAGAACTTTGAACTGGACAAAAACCTTGTTACTGTTGTACAACGAGAACAAAATGACCCGGTATAGAGCAAACAGAGATACAGAACAACCTCAGAAAACTTGCATGATTATTCTGGCAGCTATACTGATAACACTGTTCTTTTTGTTGTGGCCTTTCCTTTTTCCTGCCACAAAAGTTGAACTGATTAAACGTGATGAGCCGAACATAGACTGGCACCCAAACTTTAACACTTATCAGGCAATTACACATGCGTATGCTGAGACTTTTAATGTTTCAAACTGATGGATTTGCACAGCCATACCAACAGCATACGGGGAGTTACTAATGACTGCAGTCCCCCTAGCGGTCAATGAGACCTGGGAAAATTTAGTTTATGACACAGTAGCTATTAAAGCATATGATAAGGTAGCACTGTATTTGCCTGTGACACAAAAGGGAATTGTATGTTTTTATAAGAATGACACAATTCAAGTGGGTTGGAGCAAGTGCAATGTGACTGTACATTACAAATGTTATACCAAAGCAAACAAAATGGGTGGAACTTGTAGTTCAAATTATGACTCATTTCTTGAGTCCATGCATAAGACTATTGATCAAGTGCAACGTAATCCTGTACTTTTTAAACAACTATCTGTAATAGATAGGAAAATGTTTCATGCAGGGCAGCCATTTCGTAACAAAGTAACTACTAAGGTAGAGGATTGTTATTTTGTGTGTGGTAAGAAAGCATATAAATGGTTACCTGAGAATTGGTCCGGCAGTTGTTTTTTGGGGGTACCTGCTCCCGGCCATACGACACACTGCAGTTTTGCCTCAGGGAAATATTCAAAATACCCAAGATGTGGCCAAGAAAACTGTCAGAAAGCCTGAAAATCCAGTGGGACAGATGGAGGTGGGCTGGAAAGACCATCATACTGTGGGTACCAAACTGATGCACATGGACTTGAGTGATGCTGTTATATCGTGGGCAGGCATATTACCTGCATATGGCACAGTGAAATCGATTTGGGAGCTGCGAAAACTGTCTAAACTTCTCAAAGTAATGAGTAATGCCACATTTTCTGCTCTTGAATTGATAACTGATGAACTGAATGCTATGAGAACTGTAGTGCTCCAGAACCGAATGGCTCTTGACTTCACCCTAGCGGCAAGAGGTGGTACGTGCGCTTTAATCAAAGAAGAGTGCAGTGTGTATATACCAGATCATCAACACGAGATAAACGACCACCTTGAGGTGATACAGCAAGTGTCGGCCATGACCAAACCAGGCCCAAACCCTCTGACGGACTTTTTCCAGAATTTGTTTGAGGGGGTGGGGCTCCATCCTAAT
>NC_056731.1:110820902-110825902 GCF_019279795.1 Protopterus annectens | reverse complement strand
GTTAACAATCAACAATTACTGATGTATTTCAGCAGCCTCCAATTACACCCTGTAGTCAAGCCCTTACAGTGGCGGCTGGTGACTTCAAATCAAAGGGGGGCTGCAGGAGACAGCTGAATGGGTGGGGTCAGTGTGAAGGGGTGTGGCCAACTAGAAAGGGGAGGAGCTATGCTCAAAACCACAAAAACTAACTAACTACACTGCCCTGGGCGCCAAACCATCATTATGAGAGTCCAATCAAGTCAAAAATGAAATGTAGAAGAATGAAAATATTTCAATGCATTGGCTGCATGACAGCTTACATAATATAATCTAGATGGTAACAAAAAGGTTGTGAGGCATGAAAAAATAAATTACTTTTTAAATACATTAATGGAATGCCAGTCAAAATCAAGTATAAGTAAAACAAGCAGCACTCAACTCTAACCACTTCTTGCATTGCAGTTCTAATTATAATTTATATTCAGCTTTATTAAAGTACCAAGTAACATGCTGAAAGTAGAAATCTCTGATGCCCCCATTTGTAACCATGTTTCTTACCCAAAAAAAGACCTGCTGCCTGACAACTATCTACTTGTTTCATGGGGAAAACTTGATCAAAGTAAAAAACGAAAAGCAAACAAGAAATAAGCTCAAGTTACATTGCTTAAAAGGATTACTGTACAGGTTATGGACCACACGATTGGCATTCTGTTTAGTTTATGGGTAAAGCCTGCAGAGATGACTGAAAGTCTCCAAGTGTAATGAGCTTCTTAAAATAATGTAATCCTGTCCTTTATTACAAATACTGTCATATGCATTTCAATACCCAAGGCTTATACATTAACTAGTTAAGTATTAAGTATTCTCTACATGGCAACAACAGAAAGGCTTTCAATGTTGGCAATTCTTTAACAGTATGCTTATTAAAGCTTACTTGCATCTTATGATCTCAGCCAAGCTTACCTGATGGTCATTAAAGTATTGCTACTTAAACACAGAGCAACAGGCTCTTTGAGTAATAAGCATAAAACAGTACATAAAATATGACAGAAACCAGACCATTCTGCAAAGACAGATGAAAAGCCACTCTAGTACTTGTGTCTACCTTGGATGGGGAGGATACTCTGCACATTTACACTGCATAACTACTCCTTGCCTTGCTTCGACACATCCAGAGTCACTACATGGGGGATTGGGGTGCAACAAATAGGTCACAATTTGAAATGTCTCTGGCTGACTGTGATGGCCCTGACACATTTGTCATACCTCTCAATCTCAGAACAAGAAATCTGGACGAAGCCATACACAGAAGTGGGACAAAGGCCCAAAAATAAGCACAATTTTTAAATATTGCTCTTATAAACTTAGAAAGATAATAGAATAGGTCTTGCTTTGGTATGAATTTTCTGAATGGTATGAAATCTGAAACTCAAATGTCTATTATTTTCTAACTTCAGTCTTTAATGATTTGTTACTAATTTGCCACAAAAAACCCCCCACAATTTTATCAAAATGTACCAAAAATGTGATATAAAAATATAAAATAGCCACACAATACAGCTGGGAACCTGTCAAAGAAGGAACACGTTAATATTAGTACTGCTAACTTGAGCAGCTGACAAAATAAAAGAATCTACATGCATTTCTGAAATAAAAGTAATCTATAACTCTGATTCTTACAGTTATTTCTTAATTGTAAACCCTCCATGTTTACTTCCAAAATTGCTATTTTGCAGAGGGATTATTAGGGGGAAGAGCAACATTTTGAGCCTAAATCGGGGACAGTTGAGAGGTTTGGCTATGCCTAATTTGATAAAGCAATTTATTTGCATGTACCTCTCAACCTGTTAATGCAATAAATCTGGACAAGGCCAAATATATTGGGGGAACATAAAAACAGTACTAAAAATTGCTCTTGTATAAATTGAGACAGTTGATAAAAACAACAGGTCTTAATTTAGCATGCATTTTTCTGAAGGTTATGAAGTCTGAAACTCAGTGTGTCATTATTTAGAGACTTAATTCCTAAATGATTTGCCAGAAAAACACAAATTTTATGAGGAACAAACTAAAAATAATTAGCAAAAATCTATTCATTCTTTGAAAATCTGGACAGTTAGGAGGTATAGTTCAGCTGGGCTGTCTAACTTTGCCGCCCTTCCCCCTCACAAAATCATGGTCGAATGGAGCCTCCACCTGCAGCCATTCCAATGATCCATTACTTGGCTATTTCACTCCATTTACCATAAACACTAATGAGCATACTGATTTACTTCTATGATGATTTGGACTTCATTTGAAAGTTTTATTTTGCATTTTACAGCACAAATAGCAAGACATATGCTAAACAAACTTAGCATTAAAACTTCTCTGCCCTTGAAACTCACATTCATTGAAACAGCATTGAAACCCACATTCAAAGAAAATACATTTTGCCAGTGACAGATAAAGATTAATTCTGGGCTGTTTTCAAATCATAGGCTGCTTGCATATGAAACATACATGTGTTCTTTGATACACCTTCCTATTGCTTTGAACATTTTCCAGTAAACAAAGAAACAAAACACATGCACCAATAATGACAAAACAGCCCAATTCAGAACATTTCCATCATAAAAGTCTACTCAAACTTCTACAGTCCACCATTATCAGTAAATATACACAATTCTACAGTCCACCATTATCAGTAAATATGCACAATACTACAGTCCACCATTATCAGTAAATATGCACAATCTCTGAAGTAAAAAAAGTCATTCAATAATTCCACATTAAATAAATCTGTAACTAATGAAGAGGTTGCTGCTAGCAAACACCTTTATATTTCATGGTTTCATCGAAAAATAAAGTGTCTGATGTCCCTGAGGAATAACTTGCCTATATTACATTAAAAATGATAAGCTAGTAATATTGCAATAGGAACTGGATGGCAAACTGATAACAGGCTCATAGTTAGTATCTTAACTTTCAGTACAGCAGCATTTACCCCTTATGGGAATAGAACCAACAACCTTCTGCATTAAAGGCAAGTACACAACATGTTGTGCTATTAACAATGCAAATTGACTTAGTATAAGCAGCACTAAACTTCTCTTCCCCTGCAGCTCTCAGCTCCTTGTAAAATCTACTCAATACTCAACAGCATCTCAACTTCGCAGCACAAGAAATCTGGAAAAAAACAAATTTATTGGGGGGGGGAGGGTCAAAAGGCCAAAAAACAGGGACACATTAAACATTGCTTGTAGAATCTTGGAAACTTGCTAGAATAAAATGCTGTCATACCACCATACATTTTACTGCCAAGGTCCCTGTGCAAAACAGTCAAGAGCAACATACCACTACGCCAAATCGGCTGCTTTGTGAAAGAGAGGAAGACTGAAACTTAAATGGCTATCATTTAATGAATTCAGTTCTCACCATAGCCGTCAACCTCTTAGCACAAAACACCTGGACAAACCCAGTAATGAAGGAATACAGCCCTCAAACATATTCAGTGAATTCAGTTTTTGCCATAGCTGTCAACCTTAGCACAAAAACTGGACAAAGCCAATAATGGGGTAATACAGTCCCAAGAATAAGGACACATTTCAAATATTCATCTTAGAAAATTGCTAGATTAAAAGGTTGTGTAATAGGTTGTGTTACTATGCATTTTCTGAAGAATATGAAGTCTGAAATTCAATGTAAATTTTACTTCTCATGGAACAAAAACAATTTTCAGCAGAGGCCCAGGGAGAAATACTGCAGACACATGTCTTTGTAAAATGGCAGGACATCAGAGCAAATCCACACAAACACAAGGATGACATGCAGACTCCACACAGAAGGAACCCCAGCCAGGAATCAAACCAGAAAACCTATAGCTGCAAGGCAACAATGCTACCACTAAACCATCAAATATGCAAGGAATTAAACATTCAGAAACCTGAAGTCTGAAATTCAAATGCCTGTCAATTTTATTTAACATTTGTTAATCAGGACAATCTGACTTGGAACAAAAAAAAAC
Source organism: Protopterus annectens (assembly GCF_019279795.1). Classification (NCBI taxonomy): domain Eukaryota; kingdom Metazoa; phylum Chordata; order Ceratodontiformes; family Protopteridae; genus Protopterus; species Protopterus annectens. The sequence continues at coordinate 110,821,914 of NC_056731.1, read as the reverse complement.
TATTTTCAGCAGAGGCCCAGGAAGAAATAATGCAGACATGTCTTTGTAACATGGGAGGACACAAAAGTAAACTCACACAAACACAGGGAGAAGATACAGACCCCACACAGAAGGCACCCCAGCCAAGAATCATATCTGAGAACCTGCAGCTGTGAAGCAACAATGCTACCACTGCACCATCAAATATCAAGCATTGCAATATTTAGAAACCACAGATATTATGAGGAACACATCAGATCACATACAAGGCAAAAATCTGCAATTCTTTTACAAATGGAGGTGGGTAGGGAATTCAGGTCCTTAACACCTGCATACAAGGTACAGGGTTCAAGCCTGAGTATCTCTACCCACCACCATTTGCTCTCTCTAGCCACCAGTATTTATACACACAGACACACACACACACACACCTGGCCTGTATGCAATAACATATGAGATGGTATACATTGAACAGATTTTACTGCATGCCCAGGAATGTTATAAGGAATTTGCACAATAAGTGAGCGCCTAGCAATCCCTGGACATGCCATATCTGTTCCTTGCACACCCCCAAGTACCTTACTACATGTATAAATGGACATCTTTAATTTTACGTAGTTTGAATTTTACATTTAGAAGTTTATTACTGGCAATTATACATATTTTATATATGGTTGTACTAAATTTAATCAACAGAGCTCATTGCTGTGCTTTTTTTATCAAAAAACACTCATTTTTGAGTGTTGGAAATATCACAAATAGGAGTATTGACTGCTATTGCCGAGTATGAGCTTTGCTTCCATGTAGGTAGGTAAGTGAGGCTTTGTTTCAACTATATCAAATATTTTAGAATTACTGGTAAGTTTGTAAGTGTGTGTGTGTGTGTGTGTGTGTGTGTGTGTGTGTATGTGAGTGTTTGCAGGTTTAGGATAGAGTAAGAGCTAGGTAAGGGAGATAGATTTAGTCGTGTGTGTGTGTATGTGTGTATGTGTGTGTGTGTGTGTGTGTGTGTGTGTGTGTGTTTGATAAAGGA
>NC_056731.1:110765902-110815902 GCF_019279795.1 Protopterus annectens | reverse complement strand
CACCACACAGATCATATGGAGGTCATATGGGCATAGAGTATGATGAGGTGTCAGACATCAAACAGCATGCTTCAGTATGCCCTGGGTGGTTCTAGTGAGTGTGGATGTGGTCAGATGCACTATACAACACACACACGGACACACAAGGTGCCAGTCCTGACATGCATGGGTGCATGTCTGCACGGGTGTGTGGTGGTCAACTGTGCCAACAGGCTGTACAAGGGTAGGGGATGGGTATACAGTGGCATCAGGCCACATGATGATGGTCTGCATTGTGCCTTAGGCCTGTGGTTTCTGCATCTGCCCACACAGGTGGGTATTGCACCCCCCCATCCAGTCACTTGCATGACTATTGTGTGTGGCCAATGCTGTGCATCACTTGCCATGTATATGTTCCTTACTCCATGACATGGATGGTGTCTGGGATGTGCACACCTCCCACATGGATGTACAGTGACATGTGGAACTGTACCTGGGGTGTTTGGCCCATGTTGTGAACACAGATTATCATTGGATGTGCCAGTCTTGCCCACCTATGGCAGGAACTGGTAATGGGCAGCAGGTCTACCCTGCACCTACATTGATAGCATGCTAACAGCATTCCCTGATGTCAATGTCATCTGTCCATACAGGGCATGTTATCAAGCATGGCATGTCTGTTGGGAGTCACGTGTGAAGGCACCACAGGTGGTGCAGGTGTCCATTTGGGAACATGGTGGAGGTGCACTGTCTGCATGTACGTGCATATTGGACAGGTGGCCAGGGTGACATGCCCTCTGTAGCCCACTGCTATCACTGCAGAGTTACTATCAGTGGTCAATATGCAGTATACTACCCACATATTGGCTGTTGCCATGTGTGTGTGCTCTGGGTAGTAGTGGGGTTGCTAACTGTGACTGGCTGGCCTTGATGTCACATGTCTGGGTATGGCTTTGCACACCAGCTTCTCAGCTAATTTACATCTGGTATCCCTGTATTGTTGACATGGTGATATATAGTAGGGCCACCATAAAATAACTGAGCTAAACCCCCTCCACATTGGCCACAGGTGTCACACACTCACAGCCACTTCTACACAGGATACATGTTTTACACAGACACACACACACACACACCTGTCATGTCTGGGAGTAGAACCCCTACCTAACTAGTTTATCACACTACAGCACTGCACAGTTATAGTACACTCCACGGACATTACTGGAGTACCTCTTCCCCAAAGGTGTATTTCATAATGTATGACATCAGCAGGATTACCAAAGTAGGGCATTTCAACTGTACAGAGAGTGACTAGCCTAAAATGCAATCCTCCCTACACAGACAGGGAGACACACACAAAACATCCACAACTGACATGTGTGGGTACAGAACCCCTGACCGAGGTCTATATCACACTACAGCATGGGGCTGTTATAGGACACACCACAGGGATTACAGATGAACTGTCTCCCCAAAGTTGTATTTTACAATGGATGACATCAGCAGGAGTGCCACAGTAGGGCATTTGAAATATACTGCATTGCTCCATACAGTCACTTTGAAACACACACAAAACATCTAGAACTGCCATGGGTGGGGATGGAACTCTACCACAGTTCCAAATCACACTACAGCGGTACGCGGTTACAGGACGAGCTACGGAGATTACTGGGCTGCACTCTTCCCAGAGGTGTATGTCTAGGTGAGTGACATCAGCAGCCTTGCCAAGGTTGAGTATATGAATTGTATAGAGTGTGAGTAGCCTAAAAAGCATTGCTGTCTACACAGTCAGACACACACACACAATTCACACACTAAAACACACATACACAGTCTGGTCTGGGGTTACTACAGCAGTATGCAGTTACAGGATGCGCTACAGAGATTACTGGGTGTGACATTCCCAGAGGTGTATTTCTAGATGAGTGACATCAGCAGGCTTGCCAAAGGTGAGTATATGAATTGTACAGAGTGTGGGTAGCCTAAAAAGCATTGCTCTCTATTCATTCAAGAGACACACACAAGCAGATCCACACACAAACACACAGTTGCCAGGTCTGGGGATAGAACACCTACTTAACTACGTTATCACACTACAGCAGTATGCAGTTACAGGACACGCTACAGAGATTACTGGGCTATAATTTTCCCTGAGGTGTATTTCTAGGTGAGTGACGTCAGCAGCCCTGCCAAAGGTGAGTATATGTATTGTTCAGAGTGTGAGTAGCCTAAAAAGTATTGTTCTCTACTCACAGACACACACAGATTCACACACACACAGTTGCCAAGTCTGGGGTTTGAACGCTTACCTACCTACGTTATCACACTACAGCATGCAGTTATGGGATGTGCTACGGAGATTACTGGGTGTGACATTCCCAAAGGCGTATTTCTAGATGAGTGATATCAACAGGCTTGCCAAAGGTGAGTATTCGAATTGTACAGAGTGTGAGTAGCCTAAAAAGCATTGCTCTCTACTCAGTCAGTCAGACACACACACACACACACACACACACACACACACACACACACACACACACACACACACACACACACACACACACACACACACACACACACACACAATTGCCAGGTCTGGGGTTAGAACACCTACCTAACTACTTTATCACACTACACCAATACGCAGTTACAGGACGCACTACGGAGACTACTGGGCTCTCATTTTCTCAGAGGTGCATTTCTAGGTGAGTGACATCAGCAGCCCTGCCAAAGCTGAGTATATGAACTGTACAGAGTGTGAGTAGGGACACACACATTCACACACAGTTGCCAGGTCTGGGGTTAGAACACCTACCTAACTACTTTATCACACTACAGCAGTATGCAGTTACAGGACACACCACAGAGATTACTGGGCTATAATTTTCCCTGAGGTGTATTTCTAGGTGAGTGACATCAGCAGCCCTGCCAAAGATGAGTATATGTATTGTACAGAGCTTGAGTATCCTAAAAAGCATTGCTCTCTAGACAGTCAGAGACAGACAGACACACACAAACACACTCACACAGTTGCCAAGTCTGGGGTTTGGACTACTACCTAACTGGTTTATCACTACAGCAGTACGCAGTTATGGGATGCGCTATGTTGATTCCTGAGCTACAGTTCTCACAAAGGTGTATTTCACATTGGATGACCTCAGCAGGCTTGTCATACTACTACTATGGGGTGGGTGGTGTGTGCATGTGCCATAACCCATTCATGTAGGGGTTGACATACCACATGCGAGCACACATGGAGTCATATGTCACAGGTACGTGTATACAGCTACTAGATGACTACTTCCTTGTACATCATGTTGCACAGCTGGCACGAGCATCACATAGTCTGTCATGCTGACAGATGCTGATGGCTAGTATCTGCAGTGAGTGCATCTACACCTCATGTGGTTGTGGACCTTTGGCTGTGTGTTGGGTGGGACAGTCCCGGATGGGTCCTTGTCATGGTGACCCTCTTCCACACATCTATGTCCATCTACCTTTGGCTTATTATAGTGTGTTGTCCTTACATATATGTCTGTATTCCTATCCACTGTGTGTGCAAGGCAGGAGTGGTGCATACTGACAAGTGTCTGCACTAAGAACTGTGACTGCCAGATATGTCTGGTCCACTGGTGTTTGCAGACATGGCCTTCATGTTAAGTGTGTGGGCATGCCCATTATGACCTTACAGTATGTTGTTGACTGACACTGCCTTCATTCCTCTAAGTGTGTGAGCATGCCCAGTATGGCCATCTGTGTTGCATGTGTGGAGCATGTCCCAGTTGTTTGTACCGTGGTGCTGACCTTTGTGTTGTACACCGACAGATAGCATGCTGTGTCTGCAGGGTATCCATTGGTTATTTGGCATGTACTGTTGTTACATTTCTGCATAACAGGGGGGACACCTAACTGTTTCTACATTTCTACACAGGAGTGGGGGGGCACACCTGACACCTACACATTTGCTAAGACTGTACTGGTATGTTGGGTACTCCATTTCAGTCTGTAATCTTGCCTATCGTGCTGGCTAGAGTCATACCAGTGTACTACAGATCATAGCTTTCACTGCCTACATATTAGTTTCAGACTTCCTAGCCTTCACGTCTTACATCCAACTGCCTGGCCTGCTGTAGTCTGTCTGTGTAGGCCTGGGGGGGTTACACATAGGGCTCATTCAGAGGCCATAGTGCAGCATTTGTTTGTATTTGTCTACACCTATCCTGCTGACTGTAACTGTTGTGTATGTGAGTCCCCCCCCCCAACTGGCATGTGTGAGTCACTTACCTTGTGGGTGTCCCATTATTGAGGATGGTGCTGCAGGGCTGTCTATGTCGGATGCACAGAGTACACTCCCTATACATGGTTGAACACAGGTAGTGTCATGTTTGTCATCCCATTTACTGTATGTGTGAGTCAGAGAGAGGTGACATTCCCTGGGTCCCTACTGTGTCAGTGCATGTGCTACGCATTGCCTCTATGCTAGGGCCAGGGCATACTGGGCATGCCTCCTTCTGCCTACTGGGGCAGGCTCAGGTTGTTCCTCCTTCAAGTCACTCTGTGCCTGTGCAGGCCTTGGCAATGGTGGGGGGCTGTGTGATCCTGCCCCATGCTGTTCCTGCTGCAGCTGTTTCCACAGGATTATATTGTGTAGCATGGCACATGCAAGGACAATTTGGGTACATGTAGTTGGTGAGTACTGCAAGGCTCCACCTCATGTGTCCAGACACCAGAACTGTAACTTGAGCATCCCAAACACATGCTCTGTTATGATTTGTGTTTGTGCATGTGCCTCATTATTGAGTTCTTGTTCGGGTGTGTGCATTTCTGATGGGTGTCATCAGTCACTGCTCCAGTGCGTATCCAGCATCCCCAACTAGGTGACCGTGTGGGATGTCCCCATTGGCACATCTGCGGTACAGCTGTGTCAGATGCCAGATGTGGAAATTGTGGTAGCTTTCAGGGCAGCCAGCACACACATTCATTATTATGCCCTGGGCATCACATATGACCTGACAGTTGATGGAGGGGAAGCCCTTGCGGTTGATGTAGACCCTACCCTGCTCACTGGGTGGTGCTTTGATACGTATGTGTGTGCAGTCTATTGCACCCACTACCTTGGGGTATTCTGCTATTTGATGGAAAAGATGCATATTGCTGGCTAACGCCTCACGGGTGATGGGGTGATATACGTGCTCACAGGCATGTGCTGACATGGCATCCAGGAACTGGTGGAGTACCCTGGATGCTGATGCCTGTGATATCCCCATCATATCCTCAGTTGGCCTTTGGAAGGTAACTGTAGCTAGCATTCATAGGCCTACACATACCTTGGTATCCACTGGGATGGGTTCACCTCTGTTAGGTCTGTGTGTGAGGCATGGCCGGCACAGCTCAACAATCTGCTGTAGGAGGTCCCTATCCACCCTATAGCGCTTCACTATCTCCAGCTCATGTAGCCATTGGTAGGTTACCCTGGGTCTGTACACTTTTCTTCGTCTCCTCACTGTGGGTTGCTCAGCAGCATTCATATCCTCACCACCCTCAGCCTCTTGCACATGCTGGTTTATGATAGAAAAAGCAGCCACTAGCATTATTTCTCTTGCTTTCATTTTGTACACCGGTAGTGCAGAGTTATTGAGAATAACAAGGGGGAAAGGTGTTTGCATAGTTTATAGTGATGTGCTGGGCTGAGCTGGGCTGCTGCCTGTGTGATTGGCTGTGTCTGATAAATTTCACCTGTCAGCTCATCTAGTTCTCCTTGATTACTTTCGTACTGCTGTTTTCCCTTCCCATTGCCTCCCTGTTTAAGCCTGTGTGCGCGCCGCACAGAGTGCTTAAATGTGCACATAGCTGCTATTTCCTGGTTTAACTTCCTTTTTCTTCATCTGAAACCTGGTGCACAGCGTGTACACCTACGTACACTTTGTAAGGAGTGCCAGGCAGCTTGGACACACCTCTAGCTTAGCTGTGCTAAGCTAGAAGCAGTCCCGAGCCACAGGGCTCCAATCCACTTAAAGTATTCCTGACACCCTCCCATGATGTCACCTATCTCCTAGTCTTGCACCTAGCTATTTCTACTCTTACAGTCTTAGGACCTGCCTCACACCCTGGGGAAATCTGAGATTCACTATCCTTCCCTTCATTTGCATAGGATTGCCTGCTAATGCATAGTTACATGTCCCACACTGAGCCTCCCCCCTTAGCAACCATTACTCACTGGCCAGGTTGTCTTATGCCTGCCATTGACTTGCATGGCTGAATACTGCTTTTACTTAGAATGCTTATTTTAGGTTTGTTTTATTATTTCCCCCCGATCCCATTTGTGCGCCACTGCCCTATGCTTAAACAGGCAAGATCAGTGACAAAAAATTAAAAGTTGTTTTTTTTTTTATTTTTTACACATTTTGCAATGCCAGTGGCCTTCTACTTGGCCATTGGCATGCTTCATCAATGATATGCAGCCTTTATTTGGATCTGTCATAGCTCCGTTTTGTAGTTTGCAGAAATGTACTCGGTTACTAACCGAGTACATTTCTGCAGACTGCACTCGTCCTGCACTGACAGCTGCCTGCTTCCTGGATCACAAATTACCCTCATTTGTATGTTTTTCACCTGCAAATGAGGGTAATTTACATAGAGGAGTTTGGTCTGTGCAGAATTAGCCTAAGAGTTCACATGCACATCCCAGGAGCTCGTTCCTGGATCGCACGTCGGCCATATTGCCGAAAATAGCTCTTAAACTAATCCTGCACGCTATAATGGGCTTCGTAAATCCAGGGTTCAGTCTTATAAATTTTTCTATTCTCATCCTAGATCAGAGCCAGCAGCTACTGCTCTAGTAAACCCTGGTGCTGCTTAGTAACTTACAAGGATGGAAAAACATTTGATAGATTGTGGTAGAAAAGTATATTCTTATGTAACACTTTATTTTTATAATTAACTAAAGTTAACTGTCATGCTAATTTCTTGAAATTTGTGCTTGCTTCTTTGAGAACATGAGGAATATTATGCCTTCCATTGCCTTTTCTGAGGAAAGGACTTCCTTGTGTAACTTGTGCTTCTGTGTCTCAAGTGGATACCAACTATTTAAAATGCGCTTAGTATTCTGCTGATGCCAATTCCAGTGCTGCTGCCACTGGAACTGTCATAAGGATTGCCTGGTTGTTCACTCAAAACCTTCCAGGAATTCTTTAGACAAAGAGTTAGTTTTAGCCTTCCGGGAATTCTTCTTTAGACAAAGAGTTAGTTTTAGCCTTCCGGGAATTCTTCTTTAGACAAAGAGTTAGTTTTAGGGTCATTTGCTGCAGAGGTCTTTAAAAAGTGTGATGAGAGGGGAAAGCCAGTTCAGTGAATTTCCCATATTTTCAGCCTTCCTTCTCCAAATTTACCAAGGGATTATTACTATCCCTACAATCTTTAAAAAAAAACAAAATAAACTAACAAACTGCTCACAAATAAGCATTTGAAAAACAATGGTATGAAGGTTGCAAATAGAAAGGAGGATTCCTCCCCAGAAGAAAGGACAGTGTAATTAGTTTGAATGACTATCTGCATGACTTCCCTTCCCACTCCCACCCTAGCAAATCATTAATTCTTCTAGCAAAGTCTGAACCTCCATTTCTATATTTGGCAACAGATTATTTCATACAGATAGGTTTTGAAAGTAATCCATTAAGGTTACAGATGGCTGTGGGAGTCAGTCCATCTTTTTTGAGGAAGTCCCCCTCATCCCACAGACCAAATTCTTATTTTCCTTTCTGTGCTTCAGAATTTGGTGTCCCGGGAATTATAGAAATAATCTCTCTTCCTCAACTAAGTGAAGGGTTTTATTCAAGGATGTTTCAGATGTCAAAGAAAGAAATTTCAAGACCAGTTCTAGATATTTACTTTCTAAACTTTTTTGTGATAGTGCTCAAGTTCAAAATGTTATCCCTTCTAACCCCCTCGCCATTTCTTGTAAATTAAAACCAAAATGATTACCCTTATAATTATTTTTAGAGTACAACAAGTACATCATCAGTTAAATCAACTTAAATGGTGGAAATGATAGGAATATTAGCCCATCTAGTCACCATTACAGCAGTTTTGGGGCTTCTCATCCGGGATTATGCTATGTAAAATGCTTTTGAGAGGGGTGCCATACTAAGCCTCCTATAAAGCAGGTGGCTTATCCTTGGGATTTTAGTTTTGGAAAAACTAACTCTTGCTCTATTTGAGACAGCCGATCAGGCCAATTTGAGGTTTTTAACATGGAAAACAATGTTACTGTTTGTTCTGACCTTCACAAGAAGAATATCTGAGTTGCAAGCTGTTATAGTGGGTCAACACTATCTTATTTTTCAAAAAGACAAGGTTTCTTTGAGAACTAATCCATCATTAATGCCTAAAGTGTTATCCAAGATACATTTAAGCTAAGCTATCCATCTCCTTGTCTTCCTTCCAGAACTTAAAACAAAGGAGAATGGATACTTCATACTATACACATCCACAGACAACTCAGGTATTATACTGACAGAGCAAAATAATTTATGAATTGTGATCTGTTCATTTCTTGTGAGGGCAAATAAAAAGTACAGCCAGTGACAAAATGGACCATTTCCATGCGGTTGTCTCATGCTAATACCTTTTGTTATACCCACAACAACAAGGCAATTCAAGACAGAGTAAAGGCTGATTCTACTACAGCCTTAGCTTCATCCATTGCTTTTTGAAAAGGGTTGGATTCTAGAAGTATTCTAGAAAGGGTAACTTGGTCCTTTGTGCATTCTTTTACAAAACACTACAAACTAAATACATTCTCCTGGTCTAGGACAGGGTTTGCTAGAAACATTCTCCAGGGATTCCTGGGCCTTCATCCTCCCTCCTCTCAGTCTAAGCTATGGTAATCTACTTGTATAGCTATGAAGAACTATGATCTTAATGAAGCATATAGTAGAGTTGTGTAAGTAAAATTCCCACAACAGTAGACATTGCAGTGATTACTGATGCAGTATCTGCTCCATTCCTACTTATTTTTGTATAATTTTGTTGCCAGGATGAGGATACACACACACACACACACACACACATATATATATATATATATATATATATATATATATATATATATATATGTGTGTGTGTGTGTGTGTGTGTGTGTGTGTGTGTGTGTGTGTACACACACGTATTTATTTTTCTAGCATTGTCCTTGTCAGGGATTTAGCCTCTCTCTCTTTGTTATCATGAAAGATCTGAAAGGCTTGCAGTCCATACCTGTCTTTTTAGTCAGCTCTGTTTGACCTGTCTATTGATTTAGGCATGTAGAAAGAGCCCTGAAGCTGGACAACAGTTATATTCGTAGCAGGATATAAATCATATAGCTAAGGCTACTGCAGCAGTGATCATTTATACATCAACTGTTATGGTAAATTTACTTATACAACCGAACCTTATACCTGTACGGTGCAACACACACTAGAGCCATATCTCATACCATTTGCAAGCCCTCACATCCTCCCCTACAAACAGTATTACAGAACATACCAATAACAGAAAGTATAGATTACTGTTATATTTGCTATGCTTAATGTTATCGCACTACTGGTGATGATACTGTAAGTGACTTTCTGTAGTCATACATCTTAGTTCTTTGTATATGTTCTACGAAACCCATGGGTCTAGTCAGATGTAGTGTCTGTATATATGACACAACTTGCACTTTTTAAAAATCAGTCATTTCCGACTGGAGCACTTACAACCTCAAATGAGACAAAAATATTTTAAATTGGACAAGTAAAGCTCCTTCTTGCCTTGGCTTGTTCACTTTTAAATTATTTAAATTATTTTCTCACATTTAATCTGCATTATTGAATAATATAAATTCAGTACTGGAGTTATGGTGTATTGAAATAGAGACACTGTGTGCACTGTGGCACAGTTTCAGTTGTGGTGTAGGTGGGGAGGACAACATTATTGTAGTTTGTGTATAGTTCCAAAACTCCTGGCTTTACTCCTGATCAAAACAATCTGCTTAAGCTGAACTCTGTAAAGAATTTATTGAGCTGCATGTTTCATTACAATGTAACATACATGTATATAAACATTCCAGATAAAATGATGTATCAGAATGATTATGCCATAACAGATTTATCTCCATTCTGCTACATTGATGATAGTTTAGATTACTGCCTCCCTAGAAGTGAAAGCAATATCAATTGGGTAGCATCTTTTGCAGGCATATCTATTGTTTTCTTTCAACAAATGTGATGGATAAAATACAAGCTTCTATTTAACAAATAGTACATGGCCACAAAGTGATGCTGCAGCAGCAACAGTTTTCTGAAACCATCTGCTACTAATAAAGATTACGGCATTTTTATAAAAGTGAATTTCTCCTGTCAAGAGCTAACAGAGTAAAGTAATGTCATTAGATGTGAGCTGCACCACTAATAAAATCTTCAGTATGCTTCCAGTTTTCTTTTAGTCTGAGTCATAACTAGGTCAAGTACTGGTGCTCCCCCAGTCTGATGTTGACAACCAAAAAAGTCTTTCAAAGTTGTGTACCAAAAACAGTAGGAAAAAAGTGACTCAAACTGTATGCAAGCTTCTTAAATAAATCCCAGTATTGTACTCATGCCTCATCAGGAACCACTAGTTGTGGTAACAGCTTGTATCCAGAGCAGCCATCTGCTTCACCCCTTCATAGTTACAACTCTGAGTCTGTCAGTCAGAAATAATAAAACTTTGGTCATGTGTTAAATAGTGGAGAAGGGGATCTGGACATTTGCAGAAAATGGAATGCACCTGACTTCATAAATGTGGTAGAAGGGAACTGGGTTAATCTGGTATTGAGGCAGGCACTCTATAACATTTGGGAAAGGATAATATGACACACATAGCTTAAATATGAACTGGTGAAGGAATGAGCAACATAGGATTAGAACAAAAGTATAAATTCATAGCAAGTAGATATGCATTTTTATTTACAGCAACAATGAGTGAGTTTGGCATTCCTTATTTGTAATAAATGTTTGTGTCAGAAAGTTCTTTTTTTGCAGTAGAACATCTCCACTGTCATACATTTTATTTGCCGAAACAATGAATGGGATTAGTAATCCTTTTCTGGAGTTAGTATTTCTGATAAGATATTGACATGTTTAGTAGCATTCCTTACCATCATATTTAACACATCACATTTTATTTGGATAAACATTGAAGCAGCCTGGCAGTCCTTATCTGAAGTTAATGTGTCAAGAAGTTCCTTTGTTCATGAGTGCTCCCTATCACCATACTTGGTCTATCATGTATAAGCACTACTCTAACATTGTCTTCCCTCTACAATTTTATTTGCATTCACATTGCCCCAAATACCCACTGTCATATATGTCAGTTCTAGCTGGTAAACATTCAGCCATTGTTCATTGCTATGCTTAGGACATTAAGAACCACCAGATGAAATCTCAAGCTCTGGTGCAGTAGGAGGATATTGGGCTGTTGGATGAAAAGTTTATATTCTACAATCATTATTGTTTACTTCAGTTAGTAATCTCCCATCATAAGTCAGATTTTCTGTCCAGGGAGATTCTTGCCATGGCTAACAGACCAGTTATTTTCTGGGTGAATGACATGATGCACAGCCTAGCCTTGCTTACCACATGTACAGCATTTTCATCAGTTGAATATAAGCTTGCTGCTTGTTTCTTAATGGCTGTCTGCATCCATAAGAGTAAGTGCAGTGGTCAAGGTTTTCCTTTTCTAGAGGAGAGTGATGGTCTGGCCAATGTTGCTGACTAGAGATGAAATGAGTTTGCTAAGTCTTATTACTATAGGTTTGTTTCCTTAGTTTCAGAGATACATCAGGAAACTTACGGACTCAACTTGTGTACTACTTAGATTATCATATCGTGTCTGTATGTCCTGGTCCCTATCCTTTATAAGATCATAATTTCTTCTAGAGTTGGGCAGTTTTCCATTTTTGTTAAAGGAGAACTTGTTCACTCTAATTCTTGAAAATACAATACTAGATCTTGGTGATATGGATAACTATGATGCTATCTCAAACCTTCCATTTATTGCCAAGGGATGGAAGAAGGTGAGCTACACACACATTGACTCTTATCTTATAGAACATGATCTCTACAAACCCTTTCATTCTGTATTTCAAAACTGTGAGTACTGAGATCACCCTTACTAAGGTCTATAATGGTATGCAGCTAGCATAAGATCACGGGTACTATTTCATTTATGTTCTCTTTGATCTCTTGTTGACATTGCTGATAATGGGATGCCGTTAGAGTGACTGTGATGCTACTGTGGTCTCCTGGAAGTAGTGTTAAATTGGTTTATCTTCTGCTTCTCTTGATGCCTACCTCCTTACATTATTTAGATAAATATTAACACAATGTATATGCATGTATATGCTCACAGGGGTTAGTCTCTGATGTTAATTCTTCCTGACTGTGGAGTTCCACAGGATTCATTTCTGAGCCCTTTTGTTTTCACTGTGTACTTCATGTTACTGAGCTTATTAGGAGGACATGATTTTATTATCATTGCCTTGCTAATGATATGCTGCTTTAGCTCTCCTTTCATGAGGCCTTTGCTCAGTTTCAAATTTCATTATAGGTGGTCTTTACTGCTTTCATCAGTGAATGTTAAGCAATCCACTTAAACTCAGTGCAACTAAGATGGCTACCATGGCTGTGTACTCCACAGTTAGAAACATGAAACTTCTACCCTTAAACCCCTTTGTATTTTACAGAAGTGACATCTTTAAATGTGTGTCATAGTTCTACAGTCTCTGGGTTATCCTTGACATGAAACTCTACCCTTAAACACTTCCATAGATGGCAAAGCCTAGATGGCTGCACTCTAAAACATAGATTGATTAGAACTCTCCCACTGTGAAAATGAAAGTGATGTAAAAAGGCAGCAAAAGTCAACAATCTGGGAACATTTCAGAAGAAAGTACAAGAAAATCAAAAAGAAAAGGAGAAGAAGAAAAATAACTCTGATGGGAAGAGCTTTGCAGCTGTTCAGTAAAAATCAAGTTTAAGTTTCAGCTTTGGTACAGGAGGTGGTGTCCAGTAATTTAGAGGAAAAATGAATCACATGTATTCAGATGTATTTAAAATAAGTGAGCCATTGTATGAATACATAAATTCAAATGACAAAAGCTTGGATAGAATAGAAGAAGCTTTCGGTATCTATTCAGATGACTGGATAAAACTGTAGAGATCAGAGACTGAAATGAAGGAAACACTGGCTAAATATGCAGCTTCTCAAAAATAACTGTTTGAAAAATAGAGTTGACAGACAAAGCATACAGAGAAAATCTGATATTTTCTGCTATACCATAGAAATTTGAAAGAATGGACTGCATTCATTTTCTGAAAGTACAAATAAGCAACTAGAATGGTATTCTACAACAAGGTTTGTTAATTGAAAGGGTACATCACCTGTATACTCCAAACCTGGCCATGAAAAGCAACCAATACCTATTTTAGTAAAGATATAGTTATGCCAATGTAAATTGCCCCCTGGCAAAATTGTGGCAAAAGATAAAATGCTAAAAATTGGAGACATCAAACTGTTTGTGAAAAAAGTTTTATATATATATATATATATATATATATATATATATATATATATATATATATATATATATATATATATATATATATATATATATATATATAATTCAGTACACACCAGGTAGAAGAGAAGCAAATGTATCCCTGCAATCAGGGGATGTCAAGAGGCAGGTGTGAGATTCAAGTTACTATATCCAGTTGTCTTTAGAATATTCTAAACCCTACTCTCTGTACAGCTTTTATACCACTACTTTTATTGTAAATAATAAATCTCACCTCATACCTTAAATGGACACTCCCAAAACAGCCTTCTAATTCAAGCAGACTCGTGCCCTACCAGCTATAAAATAAATCAATATACCAAATACTCTTTCTACTGGCCTCACTAAGCCCACTAATAACTGCAACTATCATCACGCCCTATCACTCAAGCCTTCCCAAAACCCCTCCATTCCACTCCACCTCTAATATCCAACCTATCACCTACAAGACAGTTAACATCTATATTAATACCTCCATCTTTAATGATACAACCTTTACCCAAGCTAAACTGCCATGACCACGCTACTCAAACTTACCCACTATCTCCTCAAAATATGACAAAAACTTTACCATATACCTGAAACACATTATCCAAACTGTATCTAAACTAACCCTGTGCGGAGACATACATCCAAACCATGGCCCAACCAATAATCACCCTGCCTCTAAACCTCACCCTAGCCTACAAATAAACACTTGTCTGACATCAATAATTCCCAGTAGAGACAAAGCAGATATTGTAATACTGAATATGAATATCAGAAGTATAAACAACAAAATACAGGAGCTCCATGCTAACTTAGCTCTCTACTCACCAGACATTGCTTTACTTACAGAGACCTGGTTAAATCCTAACACCAATAGTAATGAGATACTACTCCTAGGTTATAACATATTATGCACTGACAGGATAAATAAAAGAGGCGGTGGTGTAGCTCTCCTCTATAAGAACCACCTCTCCATAGAAACATTATCCGAAAAAAACTTAGAACTTAAAAATGCAGAAATATTGTATGCCAAACTAAAAATCAACCCCAATAAAAATATATACATAATAGGACTTTACATGCCACCAGGAGATAATATTCCAATACTAGAAAACATACTACAATGGTGTTGCTATAACCTACCTCAGAAAACAAGGAAACACTTATAACGGGTGATCTTAATATAGACTGGTCAGATTGCAATTTCCCACAACCCAGAAACCATATTAACCTACATGGCTTCTCTCAACTCATCCAGGGATTAATAAAAGTTCAGACAGACATTCCACTCTAGACTGGATGTTAACGAACAGGCCAGCCCTATACCCCCTATTTAGGTTGTCTGCCAGACAGTCTTAGTGATCATTTTTCCACTTATCTCGTCAGAAAGAAAACAATTAATTTATTTATTTACATTTGTTTACAGGGAAATTCTGACTGGACACAGGTCCTTTTTCAGCAGATGCCCCGGGAGAAAATCCACATCATGTATATGATAAATAGAGATACAAAGTTGCAGCAATAATAAACAACATTACAGGTTGTTGGCTTTAATACAATAACAAGATATTGATTATCAACAGTATATACAGTAAATGTTGCAAGTTAAGATAGTTTCTTGTTGTTTATAATATTAGTAACAAAGTTGTCAGACAAGATGGTAAAGTATGTAAAGACAACTAGCTAATTCTGACTGTGGTTAGTAGTGGCGGTAGTATAGTTGGGTTAATAGTCTAGGTGGGGGAGTAAGGGTGGGGGTGTTAGTCTGGATTAGAACAAGGACAAAGCCAGTGCAAATTTAAGTGGAATTTGAGCGCAGTCTTGAAAAGGCTGCTGGAACGTAGAGTAGTTATAGAGGGTGGAATATTGTTCCAAAGTTTAGTTATGGTACATGAAAATATGGCTTCTCCTGCTGAGTTTTTGGGTTTGATAATAGTGAGTTGATTTTGTTGCTTGATCTTAGGGGCCTAGTGGAGTGATAGGGTTGGAGAAGGGTTTGAAGGGAAGGGATGTTAAGGGGGTGGTTAATAAGTTTATGAGTGAGGGTGAGTTGATTAAAGTGAAGGAGTTGTGGGAGTTCTAGCCAGTTTAGTTCTTTAAGGGAGATACAATGATGGCTGCAGTAGGAGGTTCCAATGGCAAATTTAGCAATTTTGTTGTGACAAGCATTCAGCTTGTGTAGGTCTGTCTATCTAAGGTTGGTAAGTATGGGGGATGCATAGAGTAGGGTGGAGATTATCCGGGAACTGGCTATGGAGATTCTTGCCGCCTTGGTTAGGAATTGGCAGCTTTGATATGATGCACCAATTTTCTTGTGAACTTTTTTATTGTGAGAGATATGTGGGTATCAAATCTAAGTTTGTTGTCTATCTCCACACCGAGTAATTTTGTGTGTTCTGATGGAGAGATGATGGTATTGTCTTTGGTGAGAATGTTGAAGTGTCTTTTTTTTTTGGGTGGCTTTGGAAGGTTGGAACAGGAGAAGTTTTGTCTTACTAAGGTTGAGTAGGAGCTGAGCATTGGATAGCCAGCTTTCTACAGAAGAGAATGATTCCTGTGTGATTTGTTGTAGTTCTGGTAGAGTGGGGGCAGAACAGATGAGAGTAGAGTCATCTGCGTACTGTATAAGAGATGCTTGTGTGGTGGGAGTATGTAGGTTGTTAGTGAAAAGTGAGAATAGTAGAGGGTCAAGGATAGACCCTTGGGGAACTCCAAGAGCAACCAGAAGGCGAGGTGATAGGTTATCATCCCAGATTACTGATTGCTGGTGTCTGTGTAGATAGCTATGGAACCAGTTGCAGGCTGATTGTGAGAAGGAGAGGTTGGGGAGAGTAGAGAGTAGTAGCTCATGAGATACCATGTCAAAGGCCCTTGGGAGATCTAGAAATACAACAGTAGAGAAGAGGCCATTATTTTTGTGATTAAGTATAGTGTTGGTGAAGGAGAGCAGAGCGGAGGTGGTGCTGTGATATGGCCTGAAACCATGTTGGGTTTTGGAGAGGAGATTATTAGCTATGAGGTAGTTGGAGACCTGGGTGTTGATACATTTTTCAAGTATCTAAACAACCCATTTTATTACAAATAAGAAATAAAAAGCAACTGAACCCCTGCAAACTTATAGAGATACTTAAACATTATAACTGGACACCTCTAAAGTTCCTACCCCTACAAGATGTGGTAAAATACTTTATTTACTTATTATTTATTTATTTTACATTTGTTAACCTGGCTAGTCCAACTGGATATATTTCCATTTTCAGCAGAGGCCCGGTGAGAAAAGCTCCACAGTAACATTTAAATGTTTATAATGTACAATTATAAGAGAAAAAAAATAAAAATGTAAGACAAAAATACATGAGAGAACAGTAGTTACAAAGTCATACTATCTAAGAAGATACCATATTCAAAGAGAATTATTTACACAAATATAAAGAAATACATTAGTTAAAAATAATTAGAAAGCCTTAGCTACAGAGAAGTAAGCTAATTAAGAAATACAAAAACATTGAAAGGAATAAGATACTCATACAGTAAGGTATGTGAGGTTGTTTACAATATGTTCACAGTTATTTCATATCCTATTTGCAGGAAATAATTTAAAATAGTTACCGCTACTCAGGGGTAAGTAGTGTTAAAAAGGTGAGGGGAGGCAGGATAGAGAAAAATGGCAAAACAGAATGCAGACAATTAGTCAGGGTAACAGCAAGGGCATAACCAGTGTGTTTTAAGATGTTGCTTCAGCCTTTGCTTAAAGAGTGGGAAGGAGGGGAGTGCTGTTAGATCTGATGGCAACATGTTCCAATATTTTCCAGTGGTATTAGAAAACAAGGAGTCACCTGCCAAGTTATTAGATTTGGTAATGCTAGCCAGTTGTTTAGTGGAAGAGCATAAGGAATTGAGGTTTGCATAGGGGGTAATAAGGTTAGAGAGTATCGGTGTGTTCTTAGGTTAGTAGAATATCCTTTGAACAATGTTAAGTTGGGAAAGTGTCAGAATGTTTTTTTAGTTCAAGCCAGTCAAGCTGCTTTAGGTTCAGACAGTGGTGAGTTCTAAATGGGTTCCCAGTGGCAAACCTGGCAATATTATTATAGGGGTTAGTTTAGTGAGATTATTTTTCTTTAGGTTAGTATATATGGGGGAAGCATAAAGAAGAGTGGAGATTAGATGGGAGTGGGCAATAGCAATTCTGGCTGTTGGTGTTAAGAAGGGTTTTATTCTATATAGGGAGCCCAATTTTCTATTTACGGATTTTATAGTGTTATTTATATGATTGTTAAATGTAAGGTTATTGTCAATTAAGATTCCTAATAGTTTGGTGGTAGAGTCTGGGGTTATAATGGTGCCATTATTTGATTTGATAGAGAAATTGATTGGGGGGACTTACTGTTAGGTGTAAAGAGTAAGAGCTTGTTTTTTTTTTTGGCATTCAAGAGGAGGTAGCATTTTAGGAACCATGCCTCGACTGAGTTGAATACTGTCTGAGTCAGGGATTGTAGTTCAGATGTGGAGTTGGCAGAACATATGAGCGTGGAATCATCTGCATATTGTATGCAAGTAGCTTGAGGGATCGCTAAGTAAAGGTCGTTGATGAATACTAAGAATAGAAGTGGACCGAGAATGGATCCCTGAGGTACTCCAAGGAAGACTGGTGTGTGGGAAGATAGTTTATTCTCCCAAAGGACTGCTTGTTGCCTATTGTTAACGTAGGACTTAAACCACAGAACAGCCTTGGTATCAAGAGTAAGGGATTCAAGAGTTTTTAGAAGTAGTGGGTGGTTGACCATGTCAAAGGCTTTTGACAGATCAATAAAGAGTGCAGATGAGAGGATGTTGTTGTTACGGTTTTTATTGATAGAGTTGGTGAAAGATAGGAGGGCTTTGGTGGTACTATGAAATGGCCTGAAGCCATGCTGACACTTAGCTAGTATATTATGTTGGGTTAGGTGGTTAATAAGTTGATGGTGAATACATTTTTCCATAACTTTTGCTAAGGGTGATAAGAATACTATTGGCCTGTAGTTGGAATACTCATTGGAGTTTCCACGTTTATGTAGAGGGATAATGTGGGAGATTTTCCAGATATCTGGGATGGTTCCTTCATTTATGGTTCTGTTTATAAGGATGGATACAGGATAAGCCACTGCTTTGGCTGCTTTTTGCAGGTATTCAGATGGTATTTGGTCTGAAGAGGGGGTATATGGCTTACGTTTATGTATAAGTTTTTGGATGTACGAGGTAGCGATGGGTTGTATTTGGAATGCTGGGAGAGTATTAGGTAAAGAGGTTTGGAGATTAGAGTTGTTTGTGGACAGTTGGCAGGCTAGAGATTTTATGGTGTCTGTGAAGAAGGTATTGAAGGCATTGGCAGTTTGAAGGGAGGTATTGTTATCAGCCCCTAGAGGGGTGGTGTACTGGAGTGCCCTGGGTGAAGGAGTCTATTAACGCTACACCAGAATTTTTGTGGATTGTTATGGTGAGATTGCTGTAGTTTACAATAGTAGTTTTTTTTGTCAATCAGTATAGCTTTTTTTAATAGTATTCCTTAGCTGTCTAAATGTTTGTTGCTCTGAGATATTTTTGGTTGCTCTCCACTTAGCCCAAGATTTATTCCTAAGCAATATGAGTTGTCTAGTTTCTTTTGAAAGCCAGGGGGCAGGTTTGGACTTTATTCTGATAGAACGTTTAGGAGCATGCTTGTCAAGGATAGTTAAGAATTTAAAGATGAAATATTTAACTGCCTGCTCAAGAGGGAGAGTATCTACTTAACTTACTAAAGTAACTTACTTAATCTACTTAACACTACTTTCCTTTCCATTCTAGATGCACAGTTACCAAGTAGACATATACATGTTAAGTCTAACTATGCCCCATGGTTAAAAAAAGAGACACTAAATCTCCTCAGGCTTAGAGATAAGGCTTGGTCCTCCTGGAAAACAAATAGGTCCCAACTCACATTTCAAACCTATCGGGAACTTAGGAATAACGCAAAGAAACAAATTAAAACAGATAAAGTTAACTACTACACTGAAATACAAACCAAACACCACAAAACTCACAACATTTCTGGACCACAATAAATAATATCGTTCACCCAGGTAAAACAGGAATCCCTTCTCCCACCACCACCAATAATGAAGACAACATAGCCACTCAGTTTAACAAATATTTTACAGAAACCATCCTATAACTATCTAAAAATCAAACCCCAGCAACAAACAAACCCTCCTTCCCAATACCCAACATCACATCCATCTTCTCACGGCAAACAGTAGCAACTGATACCATCAAAAAGCTACTGCATAAACTAAAGCCAACTACACTAGCTGCTGACAATCTACCCACAGAATACTTAAAGCTTACAGCAGATGGCATTGCATACCCTATATCAATACTAATCAATAGATCAATAACTGAACACCAAGTCCCTTCTATCTGGAAAACAGCATACATTATTCCCCTACATAAAGGAGGCCCAATAACTGAACTGAACAACTATAGACCAATTGCAATATTATCTCCACTCTCTACAATCCTAGAAAGAGTCATTCATAAGCAGCAGGTCACAGACTACCTACTTAGTAACAAACGTTTACCAATACCCAACATGGTTTTAGGTCATTCCATAGTACAACAACCATGCTATTGTCATTTACTAACCTCATCAATCTTCACAGAAGCAACAATCACTATTTCTCCTCTATCTTCTTGGATCTGACAAAAGCTTTTGATATGGTCTCCTATACTCACCTTCTTAACACAGTCTCAGATTTAAACTTATGTAATTCTACCCTTGCATGCTTCAAAGATTACCTCACAGGACAACAACAAGCAGTCTCATGGCAACAGACCCTATCACCCCTATTACCAGTTGAACTCGGGGTGCCCCAAGGCTCTATATTAGGCCCACTCCTATTCTCTATATTTACTAATAACCTTCATCTTGCAACCACTCACACACCACTCATCCAATATACAGATGACTCAACTGTGATTTATTCTGCACCCTCCCTGCTAGAACTTCAAACACTAACTCAGAAAGCCTTTCAAGAAGTTGAGTCCTGGCTAACAAATGCTAATTTAATCCTAAACCCTAAAAAACCCCCCAAAAAACCAAATTGATAATATTCTCTCCTAACAGACTTACTCCCACCCTTAACACTTTCTGCATTACCTCCCATAACAATACCTGTATAACCCCCTCACAGCACACTAAACTACTCAGAATAGAAAATGACCATACACTAAAATTTGATATTCATATTTCTCAGACAGTAAAAGAAGTACACAAAATACTAGGTACCCTACATAGAAGCAAACACTACTTCACAACAAATACCAAAATAGCCATTGCCCAAACCCACCTACTCTCCAACTTACTATATGCAGCCCCCATTTTCACTAACCTTAAGAAGTCTGAATTGCAAAAACTTAAAACCTGCTATAATAAAATAGCGAGATTTGCCACAAACTCACCAGTGAGATCTCATCATTGCCTAGTGCTCAAGCAGCTTGACTGGTTAGAACTTCCCCAAGTCCTACACTACACACAACTCTCAATGGCACACAAAATCCCCTCAGAGGCTGAAAAAATACCCACCCTACAAACTCTTCTGAAACCCTACACTACTGCTAGACCTCTCTGATCCTCCAACAGAAACTACATAAAAACTTATACATCCAAAAATCAGGCAGGAGATGCCCTCTTTTCAAACTACATAGGTAAACTCTGGAATGTCTTACCATCCTATCTTACCTCCCTAACATTCCTAACAATATTTAAACCAGCCTTAAAAAGCTATCTCCTTAGCAAATGGATCTGCCCTTGCACTACCCCCTGGCTGATAACTAACTACTCTATCACCACAAGCATCTCTACAATTCTTTCTTTAACATTTTGTTAATACGAAACTTGCTTTAATACCTCCATATAGCACAGAAGAAACTAGGTGATATTTGCTACTACTATGATATAGAACCTCCTTCTATGGGTTTTATTCCAAACATTTAGAAATTGCCAGTAAAGGCCTACTGTTGATATAACATTGGATTGATATTATCATATACATTATTGGTGCTTAGCCTTTAGGATTAGTACAGGGTACATCTATGTAATAGCTTAGAATATTACTACCTAACATTTCTTGACTTGTATTTTAAATTTTGCTATTGTGCCATATTTGTATACATTTGTGTTGCTTATTTTGTATTTTTTGTATTTTTCTATTTTATTGTAACTGGAGCTTTTCTCCCCGGGCCTCATTTACTAACCTCATCAATCTTCACAGAAGCAACAATCACTATTTCTCCTCTATCTTCTTGGATCTGACAAAAGCTTTTGATATGGTCTCCTATACTCACCTTCTTAACACAGTCTCAGATTTAAACTTATGTAATTCTACCCTTGCATGCTTCAAAGATTACCTCACAGGACAACAACAAGCAGTCTCATGGCAACAGACCCTATCACCCCTATTACCAGTTGAACTCGGGGTGCCCCAAGGCTCTATATTAGGCCCACTCCTATTCTCTATATTTACTAATAACCTTCATCTTGCAACCACTCACACATCACTCATCCAATATACAGATGACTCAACTGTGATTTATTCTGCACCCTCCCTGCTAGAACTTCAAACACTAACTCAGAAAGCCTTTCAAGAAGTTGAGTCCTGGCTAACAAATGCTAATTTAATCCTAAACCCTAAAAAAACCCCCAAAAAAACCAAATTGATGACATTCTCTGCTACCAGGCTGACTCCCACCCTTAACACTTTCTGCATTACCTCCCATAACAATACCTGTATAACCCCCTCACAGCACACTAAACTACTCAGAATAGAAAATGACCATACACTAAAATTTGATATTCATATTTCTCAGACAGTAAAAGAAGTACACAAAATACTAGGTACCCTACATAGAAGCAAACACTACTTCACAACAAATACCAAAATAGCCATTGCCCAAACCCACCTACTCTCCAACTTACTATATGCAGCCCCCATTTTCACTAACCTTAAGAAGTCTGAATTGCAAAAACTTAAAACCTGCTATAATAAAATAGCGAGATTTGCCACAAACTCACCAGTGAGATCTCATCATTGCCTAGTGCTCAAGCAGCTTGACTGGTTAGAACTTCCCCAAGTCCTACACTACACACAACTCTCAATGGCACACAAAATCCCCTCAGAGGCTGAAAAAATACCCACCCTACAAACTCTTCTGAAACCCTACACTACTGCTAGACCTCTCTGATCCTCCAACAGAAACTACATAAAAACTTATACATCCAAAAATCAGGCAGGAGATGCCCTCTTTTCAAACTACATAGGTAAACTCTGGAATGTCTTACCATCCTATCTTACCTCCCTAACATTCCTAACAATATTTAAACCAGCCTTAAAAAGCTATCTCCTTAGCAAATGGATCTGCCCTTGCACTACCCCCTGGCTGATAACTAACTACTCTATCACCACAAGCATCTCTACAATTCTTTCTTTAACATTTTGTTAATACGAAACTTGCTTTAATACCTCCATATAGCACAGAAGAAACTAGGTGATATTTGCTACTACTATGATATAGAACCTCCTTCTATGGGTTTTATTCCAAACATTTAGAAATTTCCAGTAAAGGCCTACTGTTGATATAACATTGGATTGATATTATCATATACATTATTGGTGCTTAGCCTTTAGGATTAGTACAGGGTACATCTATGTAATAGCTTAGAATATTACTACCTAACATTTCTTGACTTGTATTTTAAATTTTGCTATTGTGCCATATTTGTATACATTTGTGTTGCTTATTTTGTATTTTTTGTATTTTTCTATTTTATTGTAACTGGAGCTTTTCTCCCCGGGCCTCCGCTGAAAAAGGAAATGTGTCCAGTCAGACTTTCCCGGTTAAGAAATATAAAATAAAATAAATACATAAATATTCTTCTTGGACGATCAAGATCAATTATATTTTTGGATGTAGAACAGGCTAAGAAGAAAATAAAAAAGTTTACCCTACAAAGAATGAGCAAACAAACTGAAAGGGGCTCCACTTTTCAGTTTTCTGGCAATAACAAAGCCCAGAGAGAAAACTTGCCAGTGGAAATATTTCCATTGTTACAAAAGAAAATGACTGTATGACAGGAAAAAAGCAAATAAGTTGACTAGAAAAATCAATAACACCTTGAACTTGAATAAGAGACTGGTGTTGGGTGGTTGAGATGATGAGGAGGACCAACAGTAATGTGACATTAGGAAATAAATGGAAAAACTGTAAAGTGTAATTTCCACTAGATGCAGTTTAGCTATAAGAACTATGCTTCTGTGAGAAGTGGCTAAAGGAGACAGGAAGTTTGTTGACTGTGTCACATTGATGGGAGGACTCTAAAGCATAGGTGACACTTTGTTATTCATGTTTAAAAAGACAATGAAGTGACTGAATATGTTAATTAAGTTAAAAGTGTTCTTAGTAATACTGGTGTGATATATTTCTTGAAGTAAATTGCATGTTGTAAAGTAGTTTTGTATGATATGCCAGGACATTTTAAATGTCAGGTGCGGTAGTTTTAACAGTGTCTCCTGTTTATTTTAGTGATATTAAAGTAAGAAAAGTACTGTTTCTTGAATGGAATATATCTGGGGCTTATACTGTAACATGATAAAGGCTGGATGTAAGCAATATATGTTGTGATCATTAGCTACTGGGGGTATAAAAGCATATAGTCATATTATATTTCTATTAAAATATATTTCCCCCGATTTTAAACAGGTGGACCTATAGATTAATATTCTTAGTTTACACTCCAGACAAAGGAAACTTTTTAAGCAACCAGGCTAGAAAATGGAAAGCATGAAATGGTAGTTTTCTAGCATTTGTAAAGCTATTGTTTTTTTTTTCTACAGGTGGAGAAGGTACATCTAAAGGTGCAGGCAATTAATCATGAAATAACTGAATAATGTGCTCTGGGCCATCTGTTTAAGAAACATCCTAATTAGTATTTAAAGGGAACTTACAAGTCATCATCATCATCTTCTTTTGGCTGTTCCCGTTAGGGGTCGCCACGGCAGATCACCTGTTTCCATTTCTTCCTGTCCTCTGCATCTTGCTCTGTCACACCAACCAGCTGCATGTCCTCTCTCACCACATCCATAAACCTTATCTTAGGCCTTCCTCTTTTCCTGTTACCTGGTAACTTCATCCTTAGCATCTTTTTCCCAATATACTCAGCATCCATCCTCAGCACATGTCCAAACCAACGTAATCATGCCTCTCTGGCTTTGTCTCCAAACCTTCCAACCTGGGCTGATCCTCTAATATACTTATTCCTAATCCTGTCCACCCTCGTCACACCCACTGCAAATCTTAACATCTTTAATTCTGTCACATCCAGCTCAAACTCCTGCCTTTTTGTCAATGCCACTGTCTCCAACCCATATAACATAGCTGGTCTCACTACCCTCTTGTAGACCTTCCCTTTCACTTTTATTGGTGCTCGTCTGTCACAAATCACTCCTGACACTCTTCTCCACCCATTCCATCCTGCCTATACTCTCTTCTTCACCTATCTTCCACACTCACCGTTACTCTGAACTATTAACCCCAAGTATTTAAACTCATCCACCTTCGCCCCCTCTACTCCTTGCATCCTCACCATTCCTCTATCCTCCCTCTCATTCATACACATATATTCTGTCTTAGTCCTGCTGACCTTCATTCCTCTTCTCTCTAGAGCATATCTCCATCTCTCCAGGGTGTCCTCCACCTGTTTCCTACTCTCACTACAGATCACAAGGGACCTTACAAGTAGTTCAGTAAAATTAATAATGTCTGACACTGAGGGAAGTGAATTCTTTTACAAGTAATTGCATCCCCAACAGCTTAGTATTTCTATATTAACAGTGCACAGTTTGGTCAATTCATTTAAGGGTAGCCAGTGCAGGTTTTCTTCAGGTTAAAAGTCAGTTAACTGAGAGCATGCAAGTTGTTTCAATTTTGCTAAGGAAATAAAGACAGAACAAGGACAAATGGTATTTGTGCAAGAGGGAACCAAGTCTATAGCAGGCATTTCCAGTATGATTAACCCTAACTTTAGAATAGGTAAAGCCTGTAGGTGTAGTTGTTTATTTGTGGCAACTGAACCTATATGATGGGATAACTCCCCTTTTTGGAAACACTATATAATGTATGTTTGCGGTGAGCTAAGGGGGTGGGACTGAAAAGTATTTAGTTTCTTTATTTCTTGAGTATTGTTATTGATTCAAAGCCTGGGAAATGTAACATGGGTTCAAACAGTTGAGATGCAGTAAATACATGCAATATTAGCCTGACAAGCACTACTTTATGCATGTAAGTTGCAAGTTGGAAACACATATTCAAAACATCTGTCATGTAGAATATGTGACTGTAATAGATTTTCATCAGCATGGTTACCTTACCAATTTTAACAAATAATGTAAATGGTATTGTAGGTGTAGACAAAAATCAAAAAGTACTGAATTATATTAAGAAGTGTATGGTGCAAGTAGCAATGTTACAGAAGATATATTTGAACAGATGTGAATTTGACAGACACAATTTTAGAATGGACATTTAACAGAGCATTAGGGACAAAAGAAAAAGAAAGTAATAACCTTGATTGTGAGAAGGGCTCCAGTAGTGACAGAAGAGGAAAATAAACAATAATGGTAGAGATATGATAACAAAGGGTTATTAGCAGGGAAGGATGATTACACTGACGTGCATTTATATTCCATCTATGACTACTATTATGCAGCTTAAGAGAATTTGGAGACAAATGATTAGGTTTCAGCAAATAATATTACTTTACCCTAGCTGGAGCTCTTCTTTACATAATCTTTTTATAATTTCTCCAAGTCTTTTGGGTTTCTAATAAAATGTCAAAGTATGATTAAAGTTCATAAAATTGGCATTGTTTCACTCATTGTTTCAAGCCAGAAGTGATTTTCTCAGCACCTGCAATGTGCCCAGTAATGACTCCTTCTACAATTAATACAGAGTTAAATATTTTGGTAACATATATAAGTACAGCTGTACGTTCTTTTTTATAAGGCCTGTTGCACCTACTACTATAGATAATCCCTGGGATTCAGCATGCTCTGCATGGCGTGCAGGAATAGTGCAAGTGCTGCTGGAGGCAATATGGCTGCTGAGAGATCCAGGAACAAGCTCCTGGGACATGCATGAGCACTCCTGCACTATTCCTGCATGGACACAGCTCCTGTATGCTAACTACCCCATTTGCAGGTGGAAACCATGCAAATGAGGTGACTTAGTGATCCAGGAAGCAGGTAGTCATCCATGCAGGATTAGTGTAACCTGCAGAAATATATTCGGGTAGTAACCGAGCACATTTCTGTAAACTACAAAATGGAGCCATGACAGCTCCTAATAAAGGGTGTATATAATGTGGAAGGCATGACAATGGCCAAATATATGGCAATTAGCATGGAAAATAGCTGCAAAATAACAAAAAATAACTTTTTTTTTGGCCAGTTTTGGCCGTTTAAGTGTAGGGCAGTGGCGCGCAAACAGGATCGGCCCGATAATAAAAATAAAACCTTGAAAAAAGCTTTTTGGGCAAAATCACAATTTTGCCATTGTAGTCAAAGACAGGCAGAAGACAACAAGGCCACTGAATAGTGGTTGCTGAGGGGGAAGGCTCACTGTTAGACTTGTAACTAGGCATTAGCAGTCAGTTCTATGCAAATGAGGGGTATGATACTGAATCACAGATTTCCCCTCATTGCTAGCCAGCACCCAACTGTGTAGATGCAGGAAAACCATGGTGCAAGTCTAAGAGTTAGCTGACATCATAGAGGGGTGTGTCAGGCATACTGTAAGCTTATTGGAGCTCTGTGGCTCGGGTTTACCCTTAGCTTAGCAGAGCTAAGGCAGGGGTTGTGTCTGAAACTGCCTAGCAGTATTTACATTGCCTAAACAGGTGTGCACACTGTGCACCAGGTTTTAAACAAAAAAAAAACAGGAAATAGCAGCTCCGTTCACATCTGAGCACAGTGTTTGCATGGCGCGCCTCGGGGCTTAAACAGAAAGGCAATGGGAAGGGAAAACAGAAGTAAGAACATAATCAAAGAGAACTAGCATAGCTGGCAGGTGAAATATATCAGAATCAGCAAATTACACAGGCAGCAGCCCAGCCCAGCACACTACTATAAACTATGCAAACACCTTTCCCTCTGGTTTTTCCCACAAACTCTACACCACCGGTGTACACAAACAGGGAAATTTTACCTAACAAAAGCAACAAAATGATAGGGGCTGCTTTTGCTCTAATAAATCAAGATGTGGAAGAGGTTGAGGGTGGTGAGGATGACAATGCTGATGACCAACCCACAGTGAGGAGAAGGAGAAGAGTGCACAGACCCAGGGTAACCTACCAGGGGCTACATGAGCTGGAGATAGTGGAGTGCTATAGGGTGGACAGGGACCTCCTACAGCAAATTGTTGAGCTGTGCCGGCCACGCCTCACACACAGAACCAACAGAGAGGAACCCATCCCAGTGGATACCAAGGTATGTGTAGGCTTAAGAATACTAGCCACAGGTACCTTCCAAAGGCCAATGGGGGATATCATGGGGATCTCACAGGCATCAGCATAAAGGGTCCTCCACCAGTTCCTGGATGCCATGTCAGCATATGCTGGTGAGCACATATATTTCCTCAACACCCATGGGGTGTTAACCAGCAATATGCATCTCTTCCACCAAATGGCAGAACACCCTGAGGTAGTGGGTGCTATAGACTGCACACACATACACATCAAAGCACCACCTGGCGAGCAGGGTAGAGTCTACATAAACCGCAAGGGCTTCCCCTCCATCAACTGCCAGGTTGTGTGTGATGCCCAGGGCATTATAATGTATGCGTGTGCTGGCAGCCCTGGAAGCTATCACGACTTTCACATCTGGCATATGATGCAGATGTACCAGAGATTTGCCAGTGGGAACATCCCATATGACCACCTAGTGGGGGATGCTGGTTATGCATTGGAGCCATGGCTGATGACACCCATCAGAAATGCACACACACCCAAACAAGAACTCCATAATGAAGCACACGCACAGACCAGAATCATAATAGAGCGTGTGTTTGGGATGTTCAAGTCATGGTTCTGGTACCTGGACATATCTGGTGCAGCCTTGCCGTACTCACCAGCTACATGTACCCAAATTGTCAATGTATGTGCCATGCTATACAGTATGATCCTGTGGAAACAGCTGCAGCAGGAACAGCATAGGGCAGGGCCACACAGCACCCCCACCATTACCAAGGCCATCACAGGCACAGAGTGACTTGGAGGAGGAACAACCTGAGCCTGCCCCTGTAGGCAGAAGGAGGCATGCCCAATATGCCCAGGCCTTGGCAAAGAGGCGACGCATAGCACATACACTGGCACAGTAGGAACCCAGGGAATGACACCTCTCTCTGACTCACACATACAGTAAAAGAGATACCAAACATGACACTACTGTGCTTAACCATGTATAGGGAGTGTACTATATGCATCTGACATAGTCAGCCCTCCAGCACCATCCTCAATACTGGCACAGCCACAGGGTAAGTCACTCTCACTATCAATTGCTAAATGTAGTAGTATGTTCTGCTACCTGTATCTATGGTATGGATGTGAGCATGTAAGGGAATTGGGTGGCTGAATGGGATGGCAGAAGATAGTAGACACCTATATTGGCAGCATGAAATCCATAACAAATACTGGTGTCAACATAGTAGGCAGTACTAGACAAGATGACAAAACCCACTGCAGGACATGTGGTAGGCCAAATGTGTGTCCATAGGGCACACACATGCATGTCAGTGAGGCTCACATACCCAACAACAGTCTCAGCCAGCAGGACACATGTAGACAAACACAAAGAAAGGCTGTGCTAAGGCCTCTGATTGATGGCTATGGAGAACAGCACCCCTCCAGATCTACACAGACAAACTACAACAGGTCAGGCAGTGGGATGTCAGTTCTGAAGGGTAAGAAGTCGGAAACTGAAATGTAGGTCAATAAAACCTAAGAACTGTACTACACTGATATGCCCCTAGTCTGCATGATAGGTCAGAATACAGAATGAAATGGAAGCCAACAGAGTACCTGAAATACCAGTACAGTCATAGCAAATGATTACAGTTGTCAGGTGTGCCCCCCACACAATCTTATGTAGAAATGTAGCAACATGTATGTGTGGGTATAATAACAGTAGAGCACAGATTACCTAAGCTGACCAAAGTAGCAGGATAGATTGTTGCACATGTATAATATGCAGGGGTATGTGTGTTAGGTTGTTGTGTGTTGTATATTGTGTGAAAGTGGTCAGCATGTAGGCATGAAGGGTTGTGTCCTGGTGGCCAGTGGCCGGTACTGTTAATGACAGGGTCAAGTTCTCACAACTGCAGTGCCAAACACAATGCATCCCAGCAAGACACAATCCAGCAGCAATCCATACTAATTGTTCGGATGTAATATCTGTCACCATCTGAAAGATGGACATGGCATGAATGCTGGCCCAGACATACAAACAGTACACAGGTGGAAGTACCCTAGACAGAGAGTGTATAAAATCTTACTGTCAAATGGACACACCTTTGAATTTGTACATACAGGTTAGCAGCACATTAGTTGGCTGTGTAGTATGGAATACTGATGTAGTCTGGCCAAACACTGGCAGACCACAAAAGGCACAGTTATGAAGTACTGAAAAACCACTGATGTCCCTGAACAAACCAGCATAAGGGGAATGTCCCACATATATCTCTGAGTCAGCTGCAAGTAGCTTCCATAGCACACATGCACTCAGCTCACCCCACCATCAGCCACAGGTACCTCACAGGTCATATCCCGGGTTCCTATTAGAACAACGAAAATGCATTTTGTTGAATGCGTTTTCATCGACACAAGGAGCGAACAGGCAAAACAGCGAAGCAGCTGTTCTGCAAATTCTTTCCCTGGGAAAGATGTTGCTTGACTGCTTCGTTGCTTTGCCGTGTTCTGCACTGTAGTGTGGTCCCTTGTCCGGTATAGCTCCCTAGCGTGAATGTGCAAGAGTTACTGACCTTAGGGTTAGGGTGTGGGTTAAGGTAAGTGCATATGTATGAAAGTGTTTACTGTTTTTTGTTTTGCATTAGATGTATGGTTGAGTTACGTGTATATGTGTTTTCAGCTGTTTACCTTTGCTTTGGGGGGGATGGAATTAGGGTTAAGATAAGTGTGTATGTGTATGGAACTGTTTACGTAAATGTGCAAAAGTTACTGACCTTAAGGTTAGGGTGCGGGTTAAGGTAAGTGCATATGTTTTAAAATATTTACTTTTTTTTCTGTTAGATGTATGATTGGGTTATGTGCATGTGACTTCAGTTGTTTACTGTTTTTTTGGGGGGTACAATTAGGGTTAAGGTACATATGTATGTGTTTGGAAGTGTTTACTGTTATTTTTTTTTGGTTGGAACAGTGGTTTCATTCCCTAGGAAAGAAATTGCTGTTCTGTGTTGTCTACGTTTTCAGCGTTTGCTGAAAAAGGGTCGATGAAACATCGTTTGCTGTTTTAAGCATTCAGTGTTTCAGTATAGACCCCATATCCCTGCTGTTGGGAATGATTACAATATGACCCCCACCTCTGTATGGGAATAGCCACATAATGCAGCATGCTGAAGAGGTGTCTCATGCAGGTGTGTCCCTAGCTGTAAGCAGCACCCTGCCAGCATCCACACCAATGGATCAATAAGGACAGAAACTACTGCCATTAACACCTTGCACCCTAGGGGAATAAGTGGCTTGCAGCCTGGGACTGTAGGAGTGATACAATGCACTGGCCTTACACAGATGGCCTGCATCACTACCAAATGCCCTACAGTCCTCTGTCAAAGGCCTGTGTCTCGCCTGTACTGCCAATGTATGTTATCTCATAGCCTCCCAAATAACGACATAACACAGTCCACAGAACACAAATGCAAGGCCATGTTGACAAATCCCAGTAGCATGTCCACCATGTTCTACTGCATGAACTGTGGACCAACCCCTAAATACTGCTGGGATGAAGTGATAACTATAGGGATAGTTATCAGATATTGTTTGCATAATGTTCGGAAGTGGATAGAATAACAGAGGGGGGGGGGTTAGAAGCATGGAGGCCATGGAGTGTGTGAAGTCTGAAACTCAGATGTGTGCACATACTATCACTGCCTGCAAACACAGGAATTGGTGGCTACAAGCCTGCTCATAAATCACAATGTGAAGGGGGTAATGACCAGAAATATGAGCCCTGCCTTTGGGTAACCTGTGTGAATCTGTACAGCTGTGAGGTATGGCCACAGTAAGATATGGCCATTCTGTCATGTTGATAGATGTACAAGCATGGGATCCTCAGCCACCACAGTACCAAGGTGCTGAAACATTTACACAGACCCATCAGCAAGTGTCTGCAGCTCCCCCTCCAGAATGGCATGATTGTGCAAGAATATGTAGGCTGCAGACCACAATACTGGACACAGCTTCATTCATCTTGTATTCTCCAGGAAAATACTGCAAGCAAATACATATACCTGTCAGTAGTTGATGACATAAAACATCACAGTGTAAAACAGTACATATGTCTGAATATCTCTGCTAACACCAAAACCATGTAGCAGAAGCAGCACAGACACAATTAGTTACAGTATCCCATTATCCTTTGCCCATTGTGGCCCCATATTGTCAACCGATCTACAGATATCCTGCAGAAACAGGTTGCTAGCTGTAGGTGTAGAACACAAATGCCTGCACTGGAGTACAACCTACCTGGAATGGATTCACACATTCAATACAGAAGGTCATACTGGGCATGCTCCCACACGTAGAGAAATGAAGCCCGTCTGACAACAAAATACTGAAAGGTCATACTGAGCATGCTCTCACACTTACAGAAATGAAGCCCATGTCTGGCAACAACAGTGGACTATACATATCTGTCAGTCATAGATGTCTGTGCACACACTCCACACTGCACACCAGTCATGCATTGCACGCACATTGGATAGGAATACACACATATATCCAAGGACAACACACTATAATAGGTCAAACATACACATACATAGATGTGAGTAAGAGAGTGACAGACAGTGACAAAGAGCTTCCTATCATGAGGCCTGTCCCGCCCAGCACACATCCAATTGGCCAATACCACATGATGTGCAAATGTCTGTCACTGTAGACATTTGTGTCTGATAGCCCTCAGCACTACAGTGTTTGTGGTGCTTGTGATAACTGTGTAACATGACAGTACAAGTCATTATTCATCTAGCAGTTATATACATGGTCCTGTCAAATGTAAACCAAGTGTTGTGTGTGTGCTTACAGACGAATGGTTCATGGCCCATTCACACACACTGCACTCCCCATTGTCTTACTTTAGCTAGCCTGCTGCTGTCATTCAACTTGAAATACACCATTGGAGAAGGGCTAGCCCTATAAACCCCATGGCGTGTGCTATAACTGCATAATGCTATAGTGTGACATACTAGTTAGGTAGGAGTTCTAATCCCAGACATGGCAACTGTGAGACGTGTGTGTGTGTGTGTGTGTGTGTGTGTGTGTGTGTGTGTGTGTGTGTGTGTGTGTGTGTGTGTGTGTGTGTGTGTGTGTGTGTGTGTGTGTGTGTGTGTGTGTGTGTGTGTGTGTGTGTGTGTGTGTGTGTGTGTGTGTGTGTGTGTGTGTGTGTGTGTGTGTAGGGATCAATGCTTTTGAGGCCAGTCACTACACTTTCCATTGCCCTAATTTGGCAAGCTTGCTGATGTCATTCACCTTGAAATACATCTTTGGAGAAGGGCTAGCCCTATAAGATCAGTGGTGCATGCTATAATTGCGTAATGCTATAGTGTGATGTACTAGTTAGGTAGGAGTTCTAATCCCAGACATGGCAACTGTAAGACTGTGTGTGTGTGTGTGTGTGTGTGTGTGTGTGTGTGTGTGTGTGTGTGTGTGTGTGTGTAGGGATAAATGCTTTTGAGGCCAGTCACAGTCACTACACTTTCCACTGCCCTACTTTGGCAAGCCTGCTGATGTCATTCCCCTTGAAATACACCTTTGGAGAAGAGCTAGCCCTAGAAGCTCCATGGTGCATGTGATAAATGTGGTACACTGTAGTAGCAATACATAGCTAGGAAGGGGTTTGAATCTCAGTACTATCAAGTGTGTGTGTGTGTGTGTGTGTGTGTGTGTGTGTGTGTGTGTGTGTGTGTGTGTGTGTGTCATCAGCATCCTGTGTGGAGGTAGCTGTGATTGTTCATAGGTTCATAGGTTCATACTAGGCTATCTGCCCTAGGGCATTTATAAGCCTAGCCAGAGTGTGTTGGGCTTTCACTACCCATTTTAAATTAATTTTGCTATGCCATTTTTCAAGGTTAGTATACTGTGCCTCTGTCTAACAGTGACACAGAAGTGATTAAACCTACGATCTCCCATCCATTCATCAAGATTCCTCTTGAAGAGAGTCAATGAGGGACTCTGCGTAACCTGGACTGGGATTTTATTCCAGAGTGAAGGGAGCCTCTGGGTTATGAATCTGTCCCTTCATCATGTCCTATTTATTTCAGTGCTGAGGTTCAATTCTTTGGATTTTCTGAGGTGCAGCATGTCCATGAATTCCGTGTTGGACATGGCTTTATACGTCAGGCACAGATCGCCTCTGAGCAGGCGGTATGCCACTGAGTAGAGCTGGAGTTTCTTTAACCGGGCAGCATATGGCATCTGTTTGAGCCCTTTGATCCTCTTGGTGAGGTACTTTTGGGGTCTTTCCAGTTGCTGCAGGTGTCTGGTAAGGTACATCCCAAAGGGGCATTGTACTCAATTATGGGCCTGATGAGGGATGAGTAAAGAGGCAAGATGACCTCCCCTGATCTAGATGTGAATCCCTTCATGATTAGGTGGGCTATATAAAATGTTTTCTAACCACTACGTGGTTGTCAAATGAGACATTGCTATCAACTTGGGTCCCCAGGTCCCTAATTACTTCTTCTGTACTTAATGGATTACCACCTATGTGGTAATTTCTGGGCACTTTGTTTTTGCCAAAGGGATGACTATACACTTTTTGGCGTTTAGCTTGAGGCCATGGCTCTGGCACCAGTTGTCTGTTTCTATGAGGCCCTTTTGAAGGATGCTTGTGTCGGCTGGAGAGTCGATTATGGCACCCAGTTTGCAGTCATCTGCAGACTTGGTCAGCCACAGTCCTTCCGTGTTGGCCTGTACCTCCGAGAAATATATACCGAACAAGAGAGGTCCCAGGACTGAGCCTTGTGGGATGCCACTTGTAACTGGTTTGGAGTCTGACATGGCTCCAACAATTCTAACCATGTGGGTTCTGTCCTTGAGCCATTTGCAACCCATCTAGTGACATAGGGGTTTATATTTAAGCTGGTGAGCTTATCTATAATGCCGAGAGGGTATTGAAGGCTTTTTGCGAGGTCCAGGTAGGCTGTGTGGACCACCTTCCCTGTCAATGGCCTTGGTGACTGTTTCAAAGAAATCGACCAGGTTT
This sequence comes from Protopterus annectens, assembly GCF_019279795.1. Classification (NCBI taxonomy): domain Eukaryota; kingdom Metazoa; phylum Chordata; order Ceratodontiformes; family Protopteridae; genus Protopterus; species Protopterus annectens. The sequence continues at coordinate 110,780,763 of NC_056731.1, read as the reverse complement.
AAGAGGCAGGATCTGCCCTTAACAAAGCCAAACTGGGTAGGATCCAGTGTCTGTAGGTCCCCAATATCTTTATTTATGAGGTCCATGATGATCCTTTCCCATAGCTTTGCAGACCAAGCTAGTCAGGCTTATGGGGCGATAGTTTCCAGGATCCGTTGAGGCACCACCTTTGTGGAGAGGGACCACTGTTGCTGTACGCCACTCTTTGAGTACATATCCTGTAGTAAGGCTGAGATTGAACAATAGTTTTATGTTTGGGTTTAGCTCTTCTTGGAGTTCATGTAGGATGCAGCCCGGGACACCGTCTGGTCCCATTGATGCTGTGTTTTTTGCTTTGGAGAGGATGGCTCTTACCTGAGCATCTGAGATGTCAGGGGTGCAGCACTCTGCTGGGATAGATATTTGCCCTTTTGGTGGGGAGGGGGGGAGAAGTTTGCGCTGAACCTGTCAGCTAGGATGTTGGCAATGTCTGTGGGTTTGATGTAATTTTTGTCATTTTGGACTAATTCTGAGCATATGGAATTCCCACCCAGGTTCCTAACATAACTAAAGAAAGCCTTGTGATTATCCTTAGTGTCCTGTGCAATTTTTCTCTCAAAGCTGGCCTTAGATGATTTTATGAGTGCCCGTAGATTTTTGCTAATACTGATCAGAGATGCCTTCCCTTTTTTGGATTTTGCTCTATCATGTAGTAGCTTCCTCCTTCTACTGTATAGTTTGTTTATGGCTGGGGTCCACCAGACAGGATGTCTGCCTTTGGAGGATTGGGTCTTGGTTTTATCTGGGATTGCATGATCCATGCATTCCTGAAAGTGTTCATAGAATGCATTTATAAAGGATTCTGCGGTCTGGGCCATATTTTCCACAGGCTCGGGGGCTTTGAAGGATTCCACCTCAGTTTTGAGGAGTGTGAAATTTGCTTTAGAGAAGTTTGTCACTGTGGTTTTCTGGGTAGGGGGTGGGGTCGGGATGTGAATATCCAGTGAGATTAGTTTATGGTCTGATCTTACCAGTGAGGGATACACTTCTGGTCTGGAGCATAGAGTCCCCATGTTGGTGATGATCAGGTCAGTATGTTTTCCCTCTTGTGGGAGTGGTAACAAGTTGTTCCATAGCATTTGAGTTTATAAATTCTATGAACCTTTGGGCTAGGGTGTTGGAGCTAGAGTAATGCTCCCAGTCTATGTTTGGGTAGTTGAAGTCACCCAATATAATGGTGTTTGGAGAGACCTTCATATTTTCCAGTGTTCTCAGGAAGGCCGAGTGGGGTTCCTGGGTTTGGGAGGGTGGTCTGTAGCAGGCTATAAACTGGAAGGCAGTTTTACCCACTGTTAGTTGCACATGGATAGTCTCTGATGTGCCACCAACCTGGAGGTGTGGGTATCTTTGACGAATATTGATACTCCCCCTCCTTTTGTGGTTCGGTCCAAGTTTTGGGGCTGAAAAGCATGGTATGAGGTATAACCTGGTAGTGCTGGGGTGCTCTCAGGAGCCATGAACCAGGTTTCTGTTACTGCACAGATATCAATGTTCTCCATGCTAAGGAGAGTTTCATGTGCATGCATCTTGAGGTTTAGAATGCTGGCATTGAGTAGCATTACTCTTAGTTTCTTATCCCTTGTGATACCTATGGAGGTGGGTTTGTCTTTTGAGCCTTGCCTAAAAAAGGCACTATGGCGGAAGCAATATATTATAATATTATTGTGTAATAACAGGACTCATTGTGGGGTGGGTTTTGCAAATTTCTTATACTGAGGACCTACTATATGTCACAATGTCCACCTTACAAGGACAACAGATGTCAAACAGCAGAGAGGCTGGTGTAGAAAATCCATACCCCTACATGTGACATTATGGATTGGTGAACAATATATGCAACCCTTATATTACCCAGAGAACGCTATCCACCCATGTCTCATACACAAACACACTTGGCTAGGCAACAACCTTGGGAATAAGTTTGAATGAGTATTGGGAGTTCCCTGCATATTTCCCACAGATAGTAACCACTGTGTGATTGCAGTGAACTGCAGAGGACATGGCACCCTGTTCCATCCCTACAACAGGCAAATAATTGCTTACAGTGGTCCTCTGCTATATTCTCCACTAGACGCCTGCAACAACTGTAGAGTCTGCAAATGTAACCCGCAAAGGAAATACCATGCCTTACACACATGCCCTGTATGGACAGATGCCACTAACACCAGTGAATACCTGTATCATGCTGTCAATGTAGGTGCAGGCACAACCTCAGTTCCATAGCCAGTTCTCACCACATGAGGTCAGAAATACCACATCAGATGATAATCTGTCCACACAACATGCCCCAGACACCCCAGGTACACTTCCACATGTCACAGAACATGCATGTGGGACATATGCACAACCCAGACACTATCCATGTTATGGAAAAATGGAATATAGAACACATACATAGCAAGGACTGCCCAGCACTGGCCACCCACAATAGTAACCCAGATGAGTGGATGGTGAACACAATACCCACCTGTGTGGGCCAAACCAGGGACTACACCCCTGAGCCACACTGCAGGCCATTGTCATGTGACCTGATGCCAAGGTATACCCTTTAACTAGCCTTGTATAGCCTTTTGGCACAGTCACCTACTACACACCTGTGAAGCAATGAACCCATGCATGTCAGTACTGGCAAATCTGTGTGTGTGTGTGTGTGTGTGTGTGTGTGTGTGTGTGTGTGTGTGTGTGTGTGTGTGTGTGTGTGTGTGTTTGTGTGTCTGTGTGTGTGTGTGTGTGTGTGTGTGTGTGTGTGTGTGTGTGTGTGTGTGTGTAGAGTAATGATTTGGAAGCCATTCACACTCACTACACCTCCCATTGCCCTACTGTAGCATGCCTTCTGATGTCAGTCACCTGCCCATATATCAGCCTGATAACCTCTGTGGTGCATGTGATACCTGCGTAATACTGCAGTGGAGCAAACTAGTTAGTTAGGAATTCTAATTCTGACCCTGCCAACTGTGATAATGTGTGTGAGTCCCTGAGATAGTGTGGTTGTGTCTTCCTTGTCACCTGCTTTTGTGGACAGGCACATGTACTACACTTACCTTGTCCCTCCTTTATCACTGTTGCTGATATCACTTACCTTCAAAGATACCTTTGGACAGCTCTCCAACATGTAATATATGTGGTGCATGCAATAACTGCATAAAAATGTAATAGCAATACATAGTCAGGTAGGGGGTTGAAACCCAGTACTGGTAAGTGTGTGACACAAACATGTTTAGCTCTTACTCTCCTACCCTCTTCCTTTCTTACTTTGTCTCTGTCTGTCTCTCTCACTCCCTCTCTGGTGGATGTGGAGAAGTACACCTGCTTTGCTTAGGCAGCAGCTTGTGTTTTGTAAGTGATGCTCATGATCAGCTGATGGCTTGTGCATGAATTGCAGTCCCCCACTAGCTGATTGGATGTGAAACTGCTATGGTATCATTCCCATACCCAACTGCATGGAAACACACTCCTATAACTAAGAACATCATGTGAGTGTTGGCCCTTTTCATTCACTGTGAGCAGGACTTCATGTCGGTGTTTGACAAACAGCATCACAGAGGGTAGTGGGATATACCTCTTATTACATACACTGTGGAGACAGGCCAACAAACAGGAGGGGGATGTTCCAGAAATGAGGACAGAATGTACGTCTTGCTCTTCTACATTTGAAGTAATGTTGGTTTAACAGGGTTTGTGTGGATATGGCTGGTCTACATAATTTAATATCTGTCATGACAATGTTATGTGGTTGGGGAAACTCCCACCTGTAGGGCTATCTGCAGACTGGCTAGTGTTTTGAGTCTTACATGTGTTGTGTTACTCACACATGTCCTATCTTTAGAAATGCAGTAGCATACTCTGATGATTGCAGTCAGTACATGGAGACAGCCATGTGAGTTACAGAGTTCATATCCCTCAGTAGACATATGTCACAACAAACCCTATTACACCAGTAAATGTATGGGTTCATCATAGCAACATGTCAATATTGGCCCTGTGTTAGTGCCTCCAGCCACAACTCTGTCAACCTTTGTACATATGTCATGCAGTAAGAGGTGCATATGTTCAGTACATCATTATTTACTGATATCATACCTGATAACTAGCCAGTGAGATATCAGACTGCTAGACATGTTATGTATAGTAGGCCTTATATCTAAGGACAAAACCTGGATATTCTGTTGTAGTGTGTACAGTAGTGAGGTCTGTGTATTTATGGTGATTGTCGACAGAGTGTGTAATGTGAATATGTACCTTAGCCTGTGTACAGACTGTGGTAGATGCCATTGTTCATGGTCCTGTGCTATGTGATGTTGCATACTGCTGCAGTGTATGGTACCCTATCGGCGTACATGTTTGTAGGGCCAGACAGACACATGTCCCATACCACAGTCAGGCATCGGAATACACTGTGTATTGGCCCAGTATATGTAGGGTTGGTGTGTGAGTGGCACATATGAGGATGGTGTTGTTCACACAGTCCATATACTGTAATATTAAGTACACTTACCATATGTGACTGTGGCTGTGTTCAGATTGATTGTGGGTATGCCCTTTCACACACGTGTATGTTGCTTCATGCTGTTACATGCCTGTAGAGCCTGCTATATTTGCAGGTACATGGGTAATCCCCCATACAAAATGGGAGCCAGTGTTGTGGCAGTCTGTCTGTAGTTTGCACAGTGCTTCATGACATCCCTAGCAGCTCAGTGTATTTACCCAGTGTGATGTTATGTCTAGATATTTGTCATATGTACTGTTGCCAGGCCACTATAACTGTTGTGTATTTCTGACAAAGCAGTGGGATGCTGTACAGATGTATATCACAAACTAGTGGGTAGTATGTGGGCTTCTGACCTCTGCTCCTCTGGTTATTATGTGTCAGGACAGACAGGTGTGTGTGAATGCATAAACTGTGTGAGCTTATCTATTCCAGTATTTTCATGATATCCCCATTTACATGGCTGTAAACATCCACTTTGTCAGGCTTGGTCCACATGTCTTACATTAAGGGGTGCTGTGTATACCTCTGGACTGCCCAGAGTGTGTCAGACTGTCCACATTTATTGGTCATATCTCTGCTGTATTCCACAGGATCATTACTGTGATTTGTGTGGTACTGTACTATGATAATCTTATGATGTGTGTCAGTAACTGATGGTGTACATGTCAATATCAGATGTGACTTCCCACACACCATTATTGTTAAGACAACCCCTGTTACAGTAGCAAAAGCCTACATGTATAGCTGCAATACTTACATGACATCCCCTTGCACTAAGAGGTTGTGACTATTGGTGCTGGGGTATGACTCCACTACATGTTATGGACACATGTTATACATATATGTATATATATATATATATATATATATATATATATATATATATATATATATATCTTTATAGACACACACACACACACACACACACACACATATGTGTATGTTTACATATACACAGATGTATATGTATATATCTTCATATATATATATATATATATATATATATATACACACACACACACACACACACACACACACACACACACACACACACACACACACATATATATATATATATATATATATATATATATATATACAAATATAGCTATCTGTATATTTTATATATATATATATATATATATATATATATATATATATATATATATATATATATATACAGATAGATCTATATATGTCCATATATATCACGTAGTATACAGATGTATAGCAATATATATATATGTGTGTGTGTGTGTGTGTGTGTATACATATATATATATACATATCCTTGTTATGTGTACACATGGCAGCTGCATATACCTTCCCAGATGTATCACACTGTATTTATCTAATATGTGTATATGTAGATACAACAACATACTTGATTCAACACTAATATCACTTACAAGTACTACACCATTGTAGAGGTCAAAACAGTTGTTCACTACTATTCAGTATGTGTACTGACAGATATATTGGAAAAAAAACATCAAATGTCTTCACAGCTGTGATGGCTTACTGGTTAAGTGCTGTAACTATAGTGTAGATGTAAAGGGTCCTGGGTTCAAGACCTGTAATGGATGTTTATTCTGTTGCTAGGCAGAAAAAGGGTTTTTGGATACAGAGTGATTAAGGCAGGTATGAGCAGCCTGATCACATTTCAGTCTGATAAAATAGCAGGGAAATTACATTTTTAATAAGTGTATTTAATTCCATGTACATAACATGTGTCTATGTGCTGCCATTACAGTAGCAAGGGGTGTGAGTCTACTGTCTGGGACACATGAGTCTATATGGCTTACACAACATTCTTTTCCATTTGAATGTGTTACATACATGGGTAGCATCCCAGGTTATATGCAGTCACACTGGCATGTAGTGTATCATTATGTTACTACTGTTGACAGTGCTTTCACAAGTAAGAGTAGATTGCAAATTGTAGTACTGGAAACAAACACCCCTGAATGCAGAGATGGACTATGAGTCCTCACTGTCGTGTTCTTGGTGTGTGAGCTGTGTGTCATTAAGTATTTCCTACTGGATATTGATCTGAAATGTGGATATTAACTGCAGACTACTGTGTGTATAGGACATGTCATTGAGGGCTGCTGTCATGTAGTAATGGCATACCTATCAGTGTCAGACGTCTATCTGTCAACACAGTCATCCTACTGCATTACCAGTTGGACAGCTAATGTCTGTCTGTCCTCTGTACAGATGTGCAGATGTCGAGACTCCATCTTGGCTACTTACAGGCAATCTATGGTTGAGTGACAGTGACATGTCTGCCCAGCTGTGTTATGAATGCCACAGCTAGAAATCCACACCCTGTATGCACCACATGCCATGGATACCTCAACTACACTACCACAGTCAACAAATAAATGCTTGGGTACATGTTTCCAAGACAGATACTAACCATGTTATGTAATACATGTTACATACATGTCAACTGGAGCACCTCACTGGCCCTCTGCAGGAGGCAACTAGATGATTGGATGTTGCATGTAACTCTCACCCTGAGGATCACCCCTGTGGTATCTGTTGATAGATGGCTTGCTGGCAAATGGCAGGTGGCATGATACCACTGTACACACATCCACTACACCTCCCATCTCCATGGACAATAGCCTGGTACACACCTATGAACACCTGCACTGATGGACCCCAGTACTGACAAATGTGTACATGTGCATTACTGAGAATAACAGTGTCTGTGTGTGTTTGTAGACCTGTAGTTCATGATACCCTGAGGCCCTTCACACCCATCGCACCCCCCATTGCCATAGTTAGAGGTGGCTGCTGCTGTACTGAACATTACATGTACCTTGTTACACTCTTCACTCTACGGGCTACCTGGAGCTTGCAGTACCAGCACAACACTGTTGTACAAATGGGTTGACAGGCATGGGATACCCTCTGAGTTCTGGCAAGTGTGTGTATGTGTGCAAGTGTGTATATTTGTAGGATACAGCATTCTGAGGCCACATTCTCCTAATACAATACGCCTTGCCACACAGTATTAGGGATAGTGATGTTGCTGACCACAGGAGAGCCATGACAATGCATCACCCTACTATCCCTGTGGCATGTGCATTAGATGCATATCCCTGTAGTAGCACTTTTAGGATAGACAAGGGGTTGTATTGCAGTCCTGATCAATGTGTGATGGTAGGTATGTCAAAGTATTATCATGGGTTCCAGTGTGTACAATATCCACTGTGGGGTATGGGTGCTGGGTATACTGTCTTTACACCATGGTACCCCCAGTGCATGTCTCATGTTCCATTGTATGGGGACCACTGCCACCATCAACCATACAGGTAACTGATAACACTATCGAGCCCAGTTATGCATGTGCTGTGTGCAACTTATCTGTAAAAGAATGGACACTGATAAGCCCAGGTCTCTCATATGTGTGTATGACTGTTATGTGTTTGTCAATGTGTATATGACAGTATGTCAAACTATGTATTGTTCATCAACAACCAGTACATCCCCCATTACCATACTGTACAGGGCCTGGTGATGCTCTTCACTTAACATGTAACCTGGAATACACCTCATCCTAAAAGCTGTGTGGTGTGTGCAATTAAGGCCACACACATAAGTAGTACTATATACCTAGGTAGGGGATTTAGTCCCAGTGTTGCCAAGTAAGAGTGTGTGTATGTGAAGGGATCTACTTCCATTTGCAGAATATACATGTCCCAGGCGGTCATCTGTCTGAGAACTGCCTGGCAAATGCTAACATTTCACAGGTATCATCCTGTGGAAATTAATTCCATCACAACTAGTAGTAGATGGGTAAATGCCCTCTTCCCCACTGTATAGGTGTACAGCGATACTGGGGTTGGTATATATAGCTGGGTGTGGATCTTGTGGACACAGCCACCATCATTGCAGTTACTGTTGTGTGTATCCCCCCGCTTAGCTAGCTGTAATACTGTACAGTTCATGTTAACAGGTTAAGTAGCTGTCAATCACACTATCTATTTATTTTATTTATTGGCATTTGTTAACCGCGTTAGTCCAGCTGGGTTTGTGGCTCATTTTCAGTGGAGACCTGAGGAGAAAAGCTCTGAGAAATAAAAATACAATTTTAGAATACACAGTTTAAAAATAAATGCAAGGACAGTTTTACAATTCCATAAGTTCTACAGCACCTCACACACTCCAAAGGGTAGGGCTGTGCCACCCACACCAGCACACCTATGTTTACTGAGTTGAGGACTGCACTACATTGGGGAAGGGGACATATACCCTGCCAGTACCATCGTCAATGACATTAAACTTGCAGACTGCTTATTTCCCAATGTGTTGTGCCTATTTTGGCTTGGTGGAATTACATAGGCTAAAATGGGTTCCTTGCATAAGTACATACATCCATGTATACAGTATTCTCTGTGTAGTGCATCAACACCAAAGCCTCTGTGTGTGTTATACACAGACATGTGGTGTGTACCACCCAGTACACTTACCATTGTCCACTGTAGAAGGGCTGCTGACATCAGCCACCATGCACTTACTTGTATACACCCCCAGACCTATCAACCATGTGGCACATACAGTAACTGTTATACAGACCTGTGACATGTGTTCAGCTGTACCCAGGATATAGCACAGTCAAGGTGTCACCACAATGCTATACACCTTGTAGGAAACAACAGCAGACCAACATCTTGCTGACACATGAACACTTACAACACAAACAGAATACATTATGGAGACCACAATCACTCAGTGTTAATAACAGCTATAATGCATCATGGCTGGACAGCTAAACTTCCTGACATGTAAGCATTAAACTTTAGTACTGACAACATGTTACACAGCAGTACATTGGTACACCGTAGTACAGTCACCATGTGCATCAGAACCATATTAGCCTGTCCCTGCATCGATGTTATGGATGACAGCGATGTGGCACAGGTATCATCATTTGCACAGGGTGTGTTTTGGTTTGCCAGAGACCTAGGCTGAGCCATATGTTTGACATTGTGTGTGTGTGTGTGTGTGTGTGTGTGGGGTTAATTATTAATCGGGCTGTTGTGATGTGGTGTGTGTAGGTATGGGGATGCCCTAGCTATGTTGTTGATGTGTGTGTGTGTATGCATGCACACAGTTCTGCCATGTGGCTGCCCTGTACAGGGGTTTGTTGGACAGCTGCAGACCATACCTGGCAGGGTGTGCAGTTCACCGTCTCTGGCCATGACCATGAGAACTGTGCCTGCCAGGGGTTCCACGTGCACCACCAGGTATGAGCCACAATATGATACTCTCCCCTGATGATGACATATGTCTGCTCTATTCAGGTCCCTCTTGGGACTGGCCAGGGCCACGTGCAAGTGCACATGACCTGCTGTGTTGTGGTGTGGACAGCATCCCCCTGCAGTGCTGGGGCTGGTACTGGCCCTATGGGAGCAGCTCTGACTTCTGGCACATCCACCTCCAGCTGTTGGTGTTGCTGGCCTACGTCCATGTGGCTGTTGCACTACTCCCACCATATGCTCAAGCACAGACATTCCACGGTTGATGATTCCCACTATCTCACCCAACCATCTATCCATGACCTCTGAAAAATAATGGTGAGCACCTGCAAGATCGCGGATGTTGTCAATCACAGCTGAATGAGTAGCCCTATGCAGCCTCAGACCCTGTCTGGTATACCATTCCATATGTACCTGCACCTCCATGATGGCCTGAAATATGCATCTGGTGGCACTAGATGTGACACCTCTGCCAGGGGCATGATGACCAGCAGCCCTCCTATGAGCACCCCTGTACACCTGCCTGTGTGGTACCCCACCAGACATCTGGCTATGGCTGCTGTGTCCAGACACATGTGCCATAGATACCACACTGTCCTGTCCCATGCCACCATCCACCAACTGTCCATCAGCTATGGCCACTGGTGATGGGGTATGTATAGGCAATGTGTCTGTGTGTGGGGATGGGGTGGAAAACAGTGGAATGTCAAACAATGGCGCAGCTTCAGTCCCTGACAACCTCGCCTGTGCCTCAACACACCTATCATCATTATCAGTGTCTGTATCGACACCAACATCAATTTGCCTGCAGGAGGGACCCTGACCCACCTCGGCACCTGTGAGAGGAAAACAAGAAATGCACGTTAAGACCTGTACATCTTTGCTTAACAGTACACACACACACACACACACACACACACACACACACACACACACACACACACACACACACACACACACACACTTACAGGTGAGGTTGCACAAAGATATTACACACAGACCTCTCATCAGCATGCAGTGCAGCTATAGTCAATCCCAGTTGCCAACATTATACATCTCTGTGATGCTTGGGTTGTGTTAGCAGGTGATGCCCCTTCCCCGGAACACACTGCACCCATGTACACAGTATTGCTGTGCACCTGTTCAGCACCCTGGCATGCACTGTGCACCATACCTCACAGGTGTACACACCACTACTGAATGTGTATATGTGTGTCAGTTATGTTTCCTCTGCTGCTCACAGTCCCTATGTGTTTGTCCAACATATACCTGGGATGATATGTGGACAGATGTCATTTGTGAATGCCTGATGTCTGATTTACAGATCTCATCATCAGTGGTGCATGTATGGTCAATAAAATACAATTACACTGACAACCTTCAAACCTTACTGTGGCTATGGGGAGTGTACACACCCTCATTGACATGGCACCTTCTTCCCTGATATGCCATGGGGCCACATTACTGCATATGTTAACATTACACAAACCTGTTATGTGACATATGACATGTGCAATCAAATGAAGTATCAAACAAATGTGTTAGTTGTGCAGATGCTGATTGAGATGCATACAATTTGTGGGTGCATGTGTGCACACCCTTATCATGATGGTTTGTTGCACCAACTGTTAAGTGTACTACAGCAGTCATTGTTCTTGGAAGGAGTATACTAGCATGGGCCATCTGCATTTGCCAGTATTTGGTCACTCTGCCCTACAAATGTCCCCCAACTCTGCATGATTGCAAGGTCAACTCATGCGCACAGCCCTTGGAGGTCACACAGTGCTATCACTATTGCTGTGGAGTCAGGGTTATGTCTGCCACAATTCATGACCTTGATTGTGTGCAGATACAGCCATTCTTAGCCATCTTTGGATCTGTACTTCAGTTCACTGTTGTGTTTCAGGATGACACCCCCTCCCCATCCTCAGCCTTTTTGCATATGCTTGACAGCTATGGCCTACATGTGTCATTTTGCAGTGTCTCAAATTCTGAACACCATACGTACTGGCCTAGTCCCTGCTAATGAATGGCAAACATACAGGTGTACACTGGCACCAGCAAGGTACAGATGGGGATGGTGGGCCTGAGGTGGGGTGAGGTGTTGGTTGTGCAGCACATGTATCTTAATTGATACTGTTTCTAGGTTTCCAACTTGGTCTTGGTACACCAGTACACATTGCTACACATGCCTTTGGGGGACTTTTGATGTTATGCATATGCTACCTATAGAGAGCCCTGGGTGATGTTTCCTGTGGAAAAACTGTCCCATCTGATTACCCTAACCCATGGGCCACACTTATGCAGAGTACAGGTGATTGCCGACACAGGTACTGCACATCCAGTACTTGCTAGACATTCCTGCAACTCCCTCAGTGTTGCAGCATGTTACTAGGCAGCCTGCATGACCAGTTTGCAACATGTGTCATCTGTCTTGGATGGCCATCTGTTTATTTTCTACATTAATCCTGTGCCATATATCCTCGCCACATACATGACTTTCTGCACTGTTTGCCATGGTATATGCAATGGTGAGGTAAGGTTACATGTCCAACTCCTGCATGCTACCTGTTGGGTATGGGATCCATTCCATGGCTTGTAAGATGTGTGCAAGCCACAGCTGCCTCTGTTGCAGGTAAGTGGGCACATTTGAAGGGCAAATGTCTTGGACAGCAGACCATTTCTTGGTGTGGCACTGAGAACCTGTACTTGCTGGAAGGTCCATACTCATGAAGATTGCATGCTGTCAGTACCTCAAAAGCTGCTTCCACAATATGCTATTTGGAGTGTATGCACACATATACTTCCAGTGTTTGTTAAAATATGTGCTCCCCATATTTGCTGTCCTAACATAGGATTCCATATTACATATTCATTGCTCATGTTAGGGCCACATTACAGGTTATAAGGGTTGTGGAATGCGGTATTGTGATATGCCATTTTGTAGATCTGTAACAGTTCCCATTGTAATAGTGGTATATACACTATTGTAGCACTGTATAAGGGTGATGTTTCAGACATGTCCCTACTGTAGGCCATTTGTCCCACCATTATGTTCATCTCTATGCACACATCTTGCAATGACAGGTTGTTAATTATATTGCAGGACTCTTACATACCCTTGAGATATGCCACCATGGTGACCACTGTGGTGCAGTGCAGTTCACAGCAACAATAAGTGAACATGTACAGCATGCATTATGGGTAGGTGTATTAAATGTGTGCATGGAAAATACTATGGCCATAACATGGCTGATGTACTGGCAAACCTGAACAAACACCATACTCCCCAGCTACAGACTGCTGCCCTGGAGGTATAACAGAGGGACCTACATAGTTGTGTGAGAGATGTAATGTCAGTAGCCACACCTGTGGCATTGGTGCAGGGTGGGGGCAGCATTACAGTACATCAACAGTACAAACCCACAATACTACAGATTATGCACATCTGTTTATTACTACAACACAGCAACATACTATATATATTTTATCTCACATATGCACAATTAAACTCTACATATGCAGATGGATATGCAACAGTGGTCTACTGATGTGCCCTGTGGCCTTACCTGCATGATCCTCATCCACTGTGTGGGTATCACCCATCTCCACAATGCTCTCCACAGGATCTTGTATTTGCAGGTGGGCAGGTGCCCCAAGGTTGGCGAGGAGCTCCTCAGCATGTCGGAGGGCTGGATGGCATGACCCCCCTCATGGCTTGCTGGTCTCTCCTAACCACAGCAGCACACCGACAGGTATGGCGGAATAGGTCAGCGCATCAATGTCGGACCTGCTCATAACTGCGGTTATGCAGGCCATCGTTTACCCTGTGGACAACATTGTTCCACAAGGTGGTCCTCTCCTGCAGATCATGGGCTGTATACCCAAGCAGGGTGTGGTAGTGCTGCACCAGTTGTTGAATGATCACCTCATTCCCTGGGGGGGTGTACATTGGCAATCTCTCCTGTGACATGGTGCCTGAAAGACATAAAGAGGAAAAAAGGTCTGAGGACCTCATACTGCAAGGATATAATAGTTGTTAATACACATCTCTGTCCCTCCCCCCAACCATATCTGCAACAATAATCTAATCACACAACTCAATGGGTATGTTTACAGCAAACCTACTGTTAGGACATATATTGTATTGTACAACAATTTGTGCAATGTGTTTGTAGTCATGTTCCATGTTGAAACACTATCATTGGTGGCCTGTTACGAACAATGTCACCTGCATGCCATTGTAAGGGCCACTATGGTTCCATATATGCATGTGTTCTGTTTGCTATGTGACTGCTGCAAATCTGGTGTTTTGTGTTAATGGGGATATCTATGCATGCTGTTAGACATAATCCTGGACTGTGTGGACTATTACTACCCACATATGTTCTATAACTGTGACACAATAGCATGTTTGTTAAGACAGTTCCCAACAGAACCATCTCTCCCACCTCATCTGGCCATGTTACCAGGCCACATCACATCTGGGACCCACCCCGGGACCTCATCATCTGCTGGTCCTGCACTAACTTCAGGTGGAGCCATCTCAGGAGATGGTGTTCACCCCCCCCCCCGGGAGCACACACAGACAGGATCCTGTCACCCAAAGTCAGGTCCAGGGTCTGTTGCATAGGGAGCTCCACAGAGACTTGGGGGATGTGCTATACCACCTTGAGGCCCTCAGTACACAATCACAGGGTCTGCATGCTCCTCCTGCTCAGCCCCCAGCCCAGGCAACTTCAGGCCCATGAAGGTGCAGTTGTGACTGCCCATGGGTGGGGACCTTGGTCCCATTGTTTCCATATGGGGGCTCATGGGCTTCCACATTCAAAACACCACTCCCCATCCAAGGTGTTTACCCACCACATGTGCCATATACTGCCCCTGTATGCTGTCTTGTCTGTCTTCCAACCCAACCTACCTCCCCAAATATACCTACTATCTTTCCCCAACATACCAATTCCACCTTCACAAACAAGGGTAATGTGTTCCCAACATGGATTTCACACCAGACATAACCGTCCATTTTGCACCCACTTACTACTGTATATATATATATA